>NC_056605.1:33965320-34013557 GCF_018340385.1 Cyprinus carpio | reverse complement strand
CGGTTTTACACATTTGTACCTTAGCGAGGTCATGTAGCAGGATTCGAGTGGGCTTGAAGATTTAATTTTTATAGTAATATCTAAAGTGTATAATTGTTTCTTTAAACGATAGTATTTTATTTGTTTGATTACTATGAAGAAATTTTGACGCCGTTTTTTTTAGGAATCGCTTCATCCTTCTTTTGAGCCTTTGTTGTTTCCTACTTAACATCTTCGATGATGTCAGGGAAGTTTGTTGTTCGTGTTCACGTTACATATTACAACAACCAGTACCAGGTGTTTCCCAACCCATGAAGCATAACATTTAAAAAATTGTCACTTTGAAAAAAAAACCCAATAGCTTTTGTTATAAAAAGTGTCAGCATTCAAGAGTTATGGATGGTATGCAACTGTTATGCTCTTGTATAGTTTTTGTTAAGATTTTTGACTTAGCAAGTTTACTTGGGGTGAGTTTGCAGTGTTGTGTGTCTGTTTTTTAGGTAACCAAACAAAACACTAAATCAAATCTATGAGTTATAACTGCACTTGATTTTTTGTTAGTTATATTAGTACCTTGGCACACTAAACCTGACCTAACTCATATTAAGACCTTATGACTATTATATTTAGATACGTATTTATAAGAGAGTATATATTGATTCATATCGTATATGATATACCTGAGTATAGTTAAATTACTTCTAAGATATAAATATATATATCAATAATCCCCGATTTTATCTTTATTTTTTGCTTCTAGTTTTTCCGTACATTTGACAGTAGATGCAGTCTGCCCGAATTCCACATGTGTATTTCGATAGAACTATAAACATCGTCCATTATTTTGTAGTGGATAGTATAAAATCCACTTCTGTTTAATCAAGCAGGGAAATTCTGCGCGTGCAGGTTGTTTTTGTGGCATTATTACTGGTAGGTGACAAGCTCTGCTCCACCAGTGGGTGGCAGAGGAAGGTATTTTACGACGCAGTTGAATAGAAAGGACCGAAGGGATCGGTCTGCTGTGTGTGCCCATGAGGAGGTCAGAGGAAGTGTTTCAGCTAAGGCACTTACATATGAGGTGTATGAAAGCAAATTAGAAAAACTGGTCTGTCGCTCTGAAGCGTTTCTATAAACCACTGTCCTCGCAGCCCCAACACATGTCCCCTGTAATTAAGGACCAGTGGGAAAGCGATTTCTAAAAGTGCATTCACGATTATCTTGGGCTCACAGTAAGAGACTGGGGAGGGAGCCAGAATAAATGATAGAATAAACAGTCAGCCTGTGGCCAAATTCACAGGGTTTTATGACTTAAATCATGGCAAAAGGAGTCTTTTTTTTTTACAATTGACTTTAGCATTTAGTAGAGAGTCGCAGTTTATATAATGGATGAGTCATTTCAAAAGAGCTTCACAGGAAAATAACAGAAATCACTGATGCAACCGTCATCAAGTTATCCACACTAATTAAATTTAATCTGGTCAGTAACTTACATATAGGACCAATAGAGTAGGTATTCAGATCTATTCAAGTTCAGTTTGTGTTCTCACTGATAAATGCCAGGTGTACTTAAAATTATAATATTTCTTATTTGTTAATTGGGGGTCTACGTTTAAGCCTTTATCCATAAATGTAGAACCGATTGGATCAGAGTGTAGAACAACCTTATACTATGATCTACTTGTGTAAGGAATTAATGGTAAAACATGTTTTGTAAAATAGAAAAAAAACAACAAATTAAATAAGACAAACAACATATACATTTAAAACAATAAATAGAAAACTATAGAATGAATAAAAAATTAATCATCTGTTAGTAACATAGACGTGGTGTGTGTGTGTGTGTGTGTGTGTGGGTGGTGTGTGGTGTGTGTGTGTGTGTGTGTGTTGTGTGTGTGTGTGTGTGTGTGTGTGTAATGGTTGTTTATGTGGACGGAATGTTTTGGCCATTAAAATGGCTGCTGGTTCTTTAATCGAGACCCGTCCCGTGATGTTAGTCCAGGTTTTTATGCTCTTAATATCTGGAAGCAGATCAGATGCCTCAGCCAAAGCACTTCATGTCTGTCTGTTTGGACTTGCTCTTTACATGATGTTTTATTGTCTGTAGCTTCACATATTTGTTTTTTAATAGCAAGATGAAACCTGGATAAACAGAATATCGAGACTGAGGATTTTCAGGTTTGGTCTGTCCAGTCTGGAGTATGAAGTGAATAGAGTTTGATATCTGCTGATGTGCAGTGAAAGAGGATATTTAGTTATTGCTCTCTGAAGGTCTTTGTAATGCTCTCAACACCCAACAGATCTCTGCTTTAAAACCAGAACAAATGTGGGGCCAGAAACTAATGGATGCAACAGATCAACAGCAGATTTTCCATCAGTACAGTTTCATGAGTCAACTGTTGTTTTTCTGATTATCATAAACCATTCAAGATTGAATTCTGCAGTGAAGTCCAGCAGCAGATTAATGGACAATAATGTTGTGCTGTATCCGTGTTTCTGAATATATGATGCGTTTGTAAGGATTTGTGATAGATACTAAAGGGATAGTTCACCAAAAAATATCTTTCTGTCATTATTTACTCAGCATGCAAATATTTATGACTGACATTCTTCCCTGAAAAAGCAGAAAGCTGAACGTAATATTTTCAAATAAATAAATAAATAGTTAGTTTATGTAGTTAGTATGTTGTTTGTTTTAAAATAATACTAAAATTAATAATTATACATTAATAATGTAACAATTGTATTCAATAATGACCAGTTATAATATTAATTGTTTTTTATTAAAAGTATCTTCTATTTACTCACTGTGTAAACCTTTTATGACTCAAAATAATTCAATAATAATTATATTATTATTATTAAGAATAATAACAATACTAATATTAATGAGGTGATGATATTAATATAATTTGGGTTTGTTATTTTTAATTAAAGTTTTTTTTTTTCTTTTTCCTTCTATTTTGTCTTATGCATCAAAAGGCACCATATTTAATACTTTTTTTGTACTTTTTGTAACTTGACAGTTTTTTTTTTTCATTGCTGTGAATCCACATAAAGTTCAAAAAAGTCAATTTCTTAAGTGTTTTTTGTTTTTTAAATGGAACATGAATGATGAGCAGAATTGTCTTCTTTTTTTCATTTTTGGACATTATTCTTTTATTCCTCATGATTGTTAGTGTCAGAGAGCAGAGCTTGTGTTCACTCTTCAGTCTTATCTGTGGTCTCGCAGTCTGGGACGCATCCGTCTCCTCAGCTCTGATGGTTTTTTCAGGGTTTTTGTTAGTAGTGCGCCAGGACCTGGTTATGGTCACATGTGTCATGAAAAAAAATGAGCCAAACCAACACTGCTTTCCACCGTTCAGACGTTGTGTCATTGGGGGAGCGATGCAGAGCACAGAGACACCTGAGTTCCCAAAGAAAGCCAGCGCCTGACGCCTGATGCTCTGCATCAACATGTAGATGAGTTTGTTTCTTCATCAGATTTGTAGAAACGTAGCATTGCATCAGTGTCTCAGCAATGGATGCTCCGCAGTGAATGGGTGCCGTCAGAATGAGAGTCCAAAACAGCTGATAAAAAATCACAATAATCCACAAGTAATCCCACATAACACTTCCTCCAGTGAAAAAGTGTTCTGGTGTGAATCAGGAGAGAAAAATCCAGCATTAAGATGTTTTTAACTCAAATACATAGAGTCTATAATCCATAATAACACTTCCTCCAGTGAAAAAGTGTTCTGGTGTGAATCAGGAGAGAAAGTCTGACACAGATCAAGGAGAGTTTAAACAGCTCTAAACAAATATGTGTCTGGATTTTGATGTGAGAGACAACAGGAGATGCACTTTTTCACTGGAGGAAGTGTTATTATGGATTATGGACTCATATTTGAGTTAAAAAAACGTTGTAATGCTGGATTTGTTTTCAGCTTGTGTCTTCTTCAGATGTTCACTGATGGACTGGAGTGATGTGGATTACCTTGTGGATTATTGTGATGGTTTTATCAGCTGTTTGGACTCTCATTCTGACGGCACCCATTCACTGCAGAGCATCCATTGCTGATCAATTTATCCCAGAGATTTTCCTGATGAAACGTCTACAGTTTATGCATCATAAGGTGTTTAACTGTCATTATAAATGTGAGAATGTGTGATAACCATTAAGGAAAAGTGTCTCTGTTCATCACACACCCACAGTCCTGTTGTGTTTTCAGCTCGTGTTTGCTTTGCTCGTTTGTGTTACGCTGTGCAGCCCCGGGTTACTGTCAGCATCTGACAGAGACTTGAAGAGCAGAAAATATAGACATAAATGGACAGAAGTATGTCTATTATGTTCACAGGCAGGTAAATGAATAGCAGTGTGTGGGTGCGGTTATGAGGAAAAAAAGACAGCCGTCTGGCACTAATAATCAACTGACAGAACCCACAGACTCTTTAGATAAAGAGTCTTCTTAACAGAGAAAATACTCGCACTGTGAAGAAACAATGCACCTATGCTTTTTTGTTACACTCTATGAGCATGGGTCAGTTTTTACATCAAAGTGTTACTGCATGAAGCAATGAAACCAGAGACTCTTCCATCAATGAAATCTGATCACAAGCACTCAGGAGACACACGGCCACCTTAAATTACTTTTATTGGTTTTGTGTGTGTGTGTGTGTGTGTGTGTGTGGTGTGTGTGTAACTCAATCCTAAGATACAATGTATAACTATCTGTGTTTCTGATGAGCTTTACTCAAGATGAAGAGGAGAAATGTTTTCTTTTTACAAATCATGAAAGCTACGTGAAGAAAACCAGGCAGAAGTGTGTCATATTCACCCGAAGATGAAGAGTATGATGTCATGAGTCACACATGACAAATCACACACACATGACTGCACAAACGAAGATGACCTCAACTAAATAGAAACACAATGAAGTCCAGAAGAAGAGATGTGGAACTCAAATACACTGAGTCCACAATAATCCTTCCTCCAGTGAAAAAGTGCATCTCCTGTTGTCTCTCACATCAAAATCCAGACACATATTTGTTTAGAGCTGTTTAAACGCTGCTTGATCTGTGCAGATTTTCTCTCCTGATTCACCCCAGAACACAAACACTTTTTCAGTGGAGGAGAAGTCTTATTATAGATTATGGAGTGCTGTGGCTTATTGTGATGTTTCTATCATCAGTTTGGACTCTCATTCTCTTCACATTTTCAGCAAATGTTTATTTTTTAGTTAGTTAACATCAAATAATGGGACCTTATTGTAAAGTGTTAGCATTTAGCATTTTACATGTACTCTTTAAAAATGCTTTTAAGATAATCTCTATCACTTTTACAGTGTAGATGAGCAGAAGCACATGCACATTTTCCTCATTGCAAAATTGTTTGAACTTACTGTACTATACTTGCTCTTGTTTCAGGCTGCGCGTGTGGTGCATGTAATAACATCCTAAAGCATCTGCACACTTCCTTGAGAAGCACATACTGGGAATGTATTTCTCGCATTTCTCAGTATGTCCCTGCATAGAGAGGCGTTGTGTCTAATCGTGTGTTGTGCGTCGACGTTTCCTCCTGTTCTGCTGTATCGCAGGTTAGTAACGTGTCTCCGGTCTTCAGATGTTCTCATGCTCTCGTGGGATGTGAGATCTCTCAGCGGCGCTGGTGTCCTCATGTGAAGGTCGTCAAACCCTCTTCTGATGCCAGCGTTCAATGCTTTCAGGCTTGATTCTCATGAGCTCAATCTGATCATCAGTCTTGGGAAAACTAGTACACTTTTGCATACTTTAAGAAAAGAGTATTTAACATAATATACTTAAGTGCAAACTGGATGTAATGTTTTCAGACACTTAACTGCATGTTATTCAGAATTGAATGAAAATGTATTAGAGTTTATACTTATATTAAAATGCAGTAAGTGTGTTTTTTGCCCCACTTTTATATGTAATTTCATAATTACTTCTATTGTCTTGGAAATAAGGTTAAAGAAGAAATGTGTGGCATAAACACAAATCTTTAAGTAAATTACTCAGTTATTTAATTGAATTTTTAAAGAAATAATAATAACTGAAATATAAGTTTGATTTACACACAACATTAAGTACATTAGTAGAACCCCCCCCACCCCCCCCCCCCCCCCCCCCCCCCCCAAAAAAACCCCTCACACCCCTATGTCCCCCCACAGAACCCTTCAAAATAATGTTTGCAACTTAAGAGGTTTAATAAAAATCAATCACATGGGAGTTTTAACTTGCAGCCTTGCATTTATTTAAGTTGTATGTGTGGTGTTTATTGTGTGTGTGTGTCCTCGTGATTCAGTTATTTAAATCGTGTCTCCATCAGCGGTCCTCTGTTTCTGCTCAAGTTCAAGGCCTGATGATGTAATGATAATAATCACCTCAGCACTGAGAGGTAATTAACCACCACGGGCTCATTATCTGTTCACACCTCACATCCTGATACTATTTTTGCAATTTTCTGTTGTCAAAGGTATGAAAGGTTTGAGTTTCCAGCAGCTGCTTCCCATTTAGTCCCAATTAAACCACTGAGTTGTGTTCCTGTCAGAAGAAAGAAGCAGTTTTGTTTTCTGTTGCCCAACTGGGTCATAGCATATATATACCACTTACAATCATAACTTTTAGATGTTGAGCTTCCCTTTAATAGATAAAAAAAAATTAACAGACGTTTGACAATTTTCTTTAATCAGAATCATGATGAACATTTTCACTGTTCAGAATCAGCACTGATTGCGTGGTCGAAACGACATTTAAAATATTTTGGAGTTAAATGGCTTGTCTTTTGAAGGCTAATTTAGTCCTAAGCATGCACACAAAGTGTAGGATAAGTTCAAAACAATAAAATAAAATAAATGAACTATAGTTTAAACTGAAATTAAATGCAATTAGTGGGACTTTGGAGTGTTGTTTTTGACATATTTAAGTAGGACTTAAGTACATCTTTATATGCAATTTCATTATTACATCTATTGCCTCTGAAATGTGGTTAGGGACGTACTGACAAGCATTCATGCTAAACTAAAATATATTTTAACGCCATTTCTCATGTATTTAAATGTGTTTGTAATTGCACATTTGTAATGTTTAGTACAATCTAGTACAAAATATATATTTATTGCATTTAAATATTTATGTAAAAATTGTACTGTCAATGTAAAATGTAATATGTAATACAATACATTAATATTATATTACATGAAGATGCAATATAAGCGACATACTTTACTTTACACATGCTTTAATATGTTAGACATCAAAAAAAACACAATCAAAAACACATAAAAGACGGCATTTGAATGGTGAAGGCATGGAGAAAGTTTCCTACCTCTGAATATAACAATCCTTTTTTTTCTTCCTTCTTTTTCCCCCCTCCTCTTTCCCCCTTTCCCCTTCCCCTCTTTTTTCTCCCTCTTCTTCTTCTCCCCTCCCTCTTCTTTTTCCAGAAATTGGCAATCTGGTGATGTTAACAACGCTGATAGTTTTCCTCCCTTCCCTTTTCTCCTTTACGAAACAGACCTTTCAGAGATCCAGCACTGGATCTCTTGACTATAATAAAGCCTGCTGTGTAGCTGCTGATGGTTTTGTGACGGTCTCTCAGGTCTCTGTTTCTGGCAGCAGCGAGGCTCAGACTCATTTACCTTCACCGCAGAACCCCAGTGTAAATATTTATCTGTCATTTCACTGCCAGCGTCTCAAAATCCCCCTCATTCAGTCTGTTTGCTTCATGATCGTTTGTCTGTCTGATTTTAATGTTTATATCACCTACTCAGCAGAGGTGGCAATCAAATCTTTCTAAATCAAATCTGTTTTGATTTCTGTTGAGGACGGTTGGTGTATGTTGTTAAGAGAGAGTCCATCAATTCCTGAAATGAGAATTTAGGCCTGTGTGTGTGCTGGCAGTTCACAGCATCTTCTACATCAGAACCACAGGAAAAGTGACAATCGTAGTTCAGTTTGATAATGAAGTGCTAAATTAATACTGTAATAACACAACAGTGAAAAAAAAAAAGAAGAAGAAGAAAACCTCAGACTCACACAAAATGTTTGTGTAGACTTTATTTACGTTTATGCATTTTTACATTTGTGTATTTAGCAGACACTTTCATCCAATTACAACTTAACATAGAGCATAAACAATTCCTAACAGAGCTTACAATATTCATAGTATACAATACCATGTTTAGTGCCCTGCGATTTCCACAGTGAGGAAAAAAATAAACAATAATAATAGTGATGAATGAAGTTGTTTTTTTATGAACGCAGTTGATTAGATTTTTTTGGTCATTAAAATTTAGATAGCTTAAATTTGATTAAATTCCATTAAGATGGAATTCAGAAAAGTAAAATGCAAAAAAATAATAAATAATAATAATAATTTGAGGGGAAAAAAATTTATTTTGTAAAATGTTTAATTGTTTGTGTCATGATTTCAATTCATTTTACGTGCTTTTTGAGTACTAAACATTTTATTTAACCATTAAAACAGTACAGAAACATTTTAACACTGGAAAAAGAAAAAAAGAAAAATGATCAGGAAAAATCAAAATAGGAATTTGGACAAAATAAAACTGATTTCATAAGGCCATATAACATCAGGTTTATTAGATTGCAAGATTTAAAAAAAAAAAGAAAAGAAAAAAAGTCTAATTCAAATATATATATATATATATATATATTTGGGGGGGAATGTTATTTTGTTAAATTTTTAGTTGTTTAAGTGTCATGATTTGAACTCATTATACGTGCTTTTTGAGTACTAAACATTTATTTAACCATTAAAACAGAGTACAGAAAAATGTAAAAACTGAAAAAAAGAAGAAGGAAAAAAAATAAAAATCTGGAAAAATTTTTAATAATGAATTTTGAAAAAAACAAGGCCCCCTGTAAACATCAGGTTTATTATTTTTTTTTAATTCTAGATAAAAAAACAAATAAATAATAAAAAACCCTCTCTAGAGCCGGAGGAGAAATGCATTGCTTTTGTTGCATGTGTGTTGTTGTTGAGTGATAAATGCTGGTAGAAGTAGCTGTGTTCAGTTGATTCTTGAACGCTGTGATGGTTTCACCAGAGAGGAGCAGAAACGCTGAAGGGTCTGGAGCGTGTCTTTGTGACTTTGTTCTGAATTGTCAAAGAGTTGCATGATCAGAAGTTCTGTCCGTCCACAACTAAATACTGATTACTGATTATTTCACAGCCATAATAACTTGGATACCTACTTCAGTAGCTGCTAAAACTCTGGATATGTGGTATCTGGAAGAGATTTGTTCTTGTTTTAAGCAAACACTCAGTTAAATTTGATCTTTTATGTTCAAGACTGAATATATTAAGTTATTTTGCTATGTGTTTTATGCATGTGTCTTTAAGAATATACTGAAAAATCATTGGTAACAATTTACTTAAATGTAAAATGCATTAAAAGGCACATCTTTTCACAAGTAGATGTAACGAAAGTTAAAATTCATTATAATATTTGCAGATTTATTTTTGTTACATCTGAAATTAATTGTTTTAATATTTTACTTTCTGAAATTGTAATAAGGAATATATATTATAACTATACAATTATTCATGTGATCATATAATGCATTATAATATGCATTAGAATGCATCAACATACTTTCATAAATGCATTATGTATAAAGACTTCAAGTAAATCGTTATGCAAATAATTGAATAATTTTGCACCAAAACAGTAATGATTTACTTTTATATGACCTTTCCTTTTGCTGTATATTATATATTACAGTATATTTTCATCAGTGTATTAGTACAGAACAATTTCCATCTAAAAAGATGAAGACTGTTTGATTCGTTCACAGTTTGATTATTGCCTGAACCGGCTGAACTTCTCCAGGCTCCTCAGAAGAACATTGTTTGGTGGAGAGGAGGAGATGATCTTGAGTCTGTCCAACTGCTTCACACCCGTCTCAGCGAACACGCAATCTCTCAAAGCTGTTACACCCAAACACACATCTTCTGACCTCCAACACACACACACATACACACACACACACACACACACACACACACACACACACACACACACACACGTTTAACACTTAAAGACACGACAGTTCACGTGAAATGAAAATGCAGTCAGCATTGACTCAGCCTCATTCCCATTCAGTGGTTTTCTGGGCCCAGATGTTCACACAATTTAATTTGGAAATGGCATGTTTTTCTTTCAGGATCAGGAAGTTTCGTGACAGTTTCTCAATGCAGCATTAGACTGGATCACTATGATCCTGATACAAATGTCCCAAATATGCCAGAGCTCTAAATGAGGCTACAGATCTCCCATTTTCAGTTTCTTTTAAAGAATAATTATCACAATTATATATTTATTGCGATGAAACAGTCATCAACGTTGAACCATTTAAAAGTGCATCTCTTTTTTGCATGTGCACAACCAGTCAACAGTCAAAAGTTTAGTTTTTATTTATTTTATTTATTTTTATTATTTATTGTTGTGTCTGAAAGACGTTTTCTCTGCTCACCAAGGCTGTATTTATTTGATCAAAAATACAGTAAAAGCAGTAAAATGGTGAAATAGTTTTACAATTTAAAATAACTGGTTTCTATTTGGAATGTATTTTAAAATGTAATTTATTTTAGAGCATATTAGGATCAATTTTCTGAAGGAATCATGTGGACACTGAAGACCTGCAGTAATGATTTTTGCATCACCGGAAGAAATTATATTTTACAGTATATACACATGTAAAACATTTATTTAAATCATAATAATATTTTGCTGTTTTTTACTTTTAACTTTTAATCAAATAAATTGGTGAGCAGAAAGGGATTAATTCAAAAACACTGAAAATATTTATTTATCGTAAACGTGTTGAGACTTGTGTACAAACAATAAAAATATATATATAGTTTCTTCTTTACTGAAAGGCCTTATAGATAACTTTCTACTTAAAATCACTGCAGTGTGTAAACAAAATAGAAATGTGTATGCGAAAATAAATAAACAAAAAATTCTGGGATCAGGATAATCCTGATTTGTTTAATTTATTTATGTTTTAATATATTTTCCAATCCTTTTAAAAAGCTTGAGCAACACATACTGAAGGTTTAATCCAGATAAGAACCAAGACTGAATTGCATGATTCTAATCCAAGTTTCATCATTCTTCTTGTTTTCTTTTGAACAGCCCATTTTTTTTTTGATTTGATCCGATCTGATAGCAGAAATCTAATTAAATCTCTTTTGAACAATGGTCTGTGATGTTTTGCATGTTTGAGGATCTGTTTTCCATTCAGTGAAGTGGATGATGTGTACTGCTCCACCCCCAGAGACTATATTTTATATTGTCTTAAATGAACTTAAATGTCATTCTGTTCCTCACACACAACACATGATTAGGAACATACACTGTAAAAAAAAATAGTATTAGTGTGTTTGACAAGAAATTACTGTGTCTGTCTTTCTTCAAAATGACTATATAATTACTTTATGACACGCTATGTTTTCAGTGTAGTTCATATGAAGTAATGTAATAAATTTTAAGGGGTTTTTCACTTTTTTTTTAAAGCTTGATCAGTACAAGTCTCCATCCACAATCTCAGACGTTCTGCCTAACATCGGATGACTTGAGTGAAGTCTGTAAGTTTAAAGTCTGTAAGTGTGTACAGTATGTTGTTCAGTGAGTTTCAGATGCTGTTGACTCTTGGCTGCTTTTATCTTTTGCAGATCGTATGGTTTATGTGCATCAACATGCTCCTATAAACCCTGTTTTAGGCTTGAGTTTAGGGTTTGGACTGGAGTTTGAGGTCACAATAAAAGTACAGATGCATCGGAATGGACACATTCTTGATCAGTTTTGATTTATAGGTCTGTGTCTTCGCACAGTCAGTTCTTTCATGCACATCTATAGACAGACCTTGTAATCATTTCTTGCAATCAATACTTAATTGTTTCATTGTTTTATTAAAGGAATAGTTCAGATCAAGTCAGTCTCGCGATCCAGCATTTTTAATTACACAACTCAAAACTGGACAGATAATAATTATTTTGATTTATGCCTGATATGAAGAGCCAGGCTAGAGTTATTGCTTTATTTCTGCTGCGGTGGAAGAGAGGATTAAGTTCAGTGAATATAATGAATTGTTTGTGTCGTGTTTCTCACACAGAGCATCCTGTGAGCTGGAAAACACTGAGTTATGATGCTTTTTTGTTCTTCTGCTCGTGTCTTCCAGTGAAGGATGCTAATCACACAGGTCTGGCATCAAACACAAGGGTTAGACTTTGCCATTGACTAAACCAACCGGATCTTTAAGCTTAATCAGTGCATTTCTGGTAATTTAAGTAATTCAAAAAAAAGTTAATTGAACTGTGAAGACCACGTAACACAATCACAAGTAATGAATAATATCTAGGGTTATTATCATCAACTAAACATAAAACTATTTCAATTAAAATTCATTATTTCAAAAAATATTCAATTCAATTCAATTCAATTCAATAAACTAAACTTATTTTATTTCCGGCTAGTTGCCAAGGCAACATTTCTCATTTCTGTTTAGAAATGTTTGTTCTTCAAATTGTTCTTAAAAAGTTGTTTTGGTTCTTAAAAAAAAAAAAAAAAAAATAACTAAAAAATAAATTTGTATTTAAAAATATTACTTTTTAATAATAATTTAATTATTAAATATGATCATAATTATTCAAATGTCATTGTTAATCTGAAGTACTGAAAGAACTATAACTAAACCTAAACTAAAGCTATTAAATAACACACACAACACACACACACACACACACACCACACACACACACACATATATATATATATATATATATATATATATATAGTATAAATAAAAAAGTTTTTTTTTTTTGTGTATGTTTTTTTTTTTTGCCAATTACCTTTATAATATATATATATATATATATATATATATATATATATATATATATATATATATTATAAATTAAAAATACAAAATTACTTTAAATTACATTTAAATTTTATTAACACAAAGCACAAACACAAAAACAAAAGATTAAAAATAACATGTTAATTCAAAATATTAACAAAAAAATAATAGTCTGTTTTTTTGTTTGTTTTGTTTTTTGACTCAAGATTATGCTTGAATTTTTAATAATTTTATAATCTTTAAATGAACAGATTCTCTAAGGCTAAGACTAATTTGATAAAGAAAGGTTTGTCTCATTTGAAAACCAATGTCTTTTCCTCTTGTTCATAAACCATTATAGAAATGATGGATCTAGAAACATCAGTCTGTTTTCTGTTTGCAGATATTGGTTGAAGCTGTCAAGATGGTGAGGAGACTGTTTTTTGATTAAGAACCATCAGGCGTTTTAATGTCCATATTCTGATTTTATAGGATTTCAAGTGTCTCATTAGAAAAAGCAAAACAACAAACAGGGGAGCCTCAGTAATGATATTAATATGGTCTGGGCTGCAGCTCATTAGTTTTTATTAGATGGAGATCTCTGTGATTTTCCTCCAGTTCTTCTGAGAAGAGATGTTGGCCATCTGCAGGTTTTCATCTGCTCTGCCAATGAGACGAGACAGATGCGTTAAAACATAAACAGAAGTAAATGACCTACATGTTAAAACGGGATCGCAATGTCAAGGCCTGATCTGAATGACAGGACTGTCCTTTACTAGCATTTTGTTCCTATTCATCTCAGAGGAGTTTGATCAGGATCTCATAAGGAACGTGATCGGTCAGAAACACACAGCATCATTTCACTGTGAGCCTGCTTTGTGGGCAAATATAACAGATTTGCACTAATGGAGTATTAAAAGGCCATAGCATTATTTAGTCCATTCTTATGCACAATGTGAAACCACTAAATTGGCTTATTTCTATTATGAAACATCTGAAAACAGTAAAAAAATAAAATGCAAAAATGTTTGATAAATGTGACTCCGGCAGCACAAAACCAGTCATAACAGTGTCAATTTTTCAAAATGGAGATTTATACATCATCTGAGATCTGAATAAATAATCTCTCACATTGATGTATGGTTTTGTTAGGAGGACAATATTTGTCTGAGATGCAACTATTGATGAAAATCTGGAAATCTGAGGGAGCAAAAAAATCTAAATATTTCGAGAAAATCATTCTTTAAAAGTTGTTCAAAAAAGTTCTTAGCAATGCATATTACTAATCAAAAATAAAGATTTGATATATATTTTTACTTTTGGAAATGTACAAAATATCTTCATGGAAAATGATCTTTATTTAATATTCTAATGATTTTTGGCATCAAAGAAAAATCTATTAATTTTGCCCCCATACAATGTATTGTTGTCTATTGCTCTTTGCAAATATTCCTTTCCTACTTATGACTGCTTTTGTGCTGCAGGAACACAAATAATTAAAAAAGGTAACACTTTACAGTCAGGTTCCAGCATGAACAGATGCAACTTTTGATTTTATTAATTTATCAGTAAATGTTGAAATTAACATTAACCAAGAATCATAAGTAATATAGTAAGTTTTCCATTGCCTGTTCATGTTATTTAATGTGTTATAATTATATTGATATAAATGTATTGCTTATTGTTCGTTACATGATTATGAATCTGGAATTACGACTCAGAATTGTGAGGAAAGAAGTCCAATTGTAAGATTAAAAAAGTCAAATCAGCTTTATTTATTTTATAATTCCATGGTGGGAGCAAGTTATAAAATGTAGCTCATCTCAATCAGAACATAATTTTATATCTCATATGTGACTATAAAACATTATATTATGACTATAAAATGTGAATTGCTTGAATCTCAGTTGCTAATTAAAGTACTTATGTAGGAAAGTCTTGTGCAACTCTTCCTAAAGTAAGTTGCATGCTGCAAAAGGAATTATCTGCCAGGAAAATAAATGCAATAAAAATAATAGAAAGGGCTTGTGTATTATTTCAGTGCTCTATAGTGATTTAACACACAGCTCTGTTTGTTGTTGTGTAAAATAGGTAATAAAAGCAGCAGTCCGGTGTATTTTTAACCCAGTGTTTGAATCAGTGCTGGACCAAGAAGCGTTCACTGAACCGCTGACTAAACAATCACATCAGTACACTACATACTTTCATATCCACCTTCCGTTTGAAAAGATGCGAATGCTTTTGGCTGTTTTGAAACAAATAGTGACCAATAGTTCATTCTTTGCCACAAATTATTTCCTAGTAAAGAATGGTCTCGGATTGCAGAGGGTCAGCAGACGGACTTCAAATAGACTGCGGTGTAATCACGACTTTAAAAGACAATGTTTCTAACTTGAATCAAGTTATTAGTTATACATACTGATGTCATAAATGAATATATTTGTTTATGCATGAAAACATCAGTTTGGTTTTAGTATTATGATCCAGTGCAATTACCTTGAAAAGAGCAAACTCCAAAACTTCTCAAAATGAATAATAAAATGCACTCCTCGTTGTTAATGTTATTGCATTAACCAATATGACCTCATTTCTAAAGTGCTACCTTCAAATGATCATAAAAAACTCTCAATGTGTGTTTGATTTTATGCATGAAAAAAACTGTTTCCATTTGAGTATTATGTTCTCGTGCAATATTGTCTTAAAACAAACTCTCACAAAATTGCTCTAAATAAAATCATGTGATCTGTTCTGTGTGTGTGTGTGTTTAATTGATGGTGTTTCAGTAGCAGAAGCAGTAGATGGGTGCTTGCACTGTTGTTTCAGAGGAGGGCTGAGGATCTGAGGGGGTTTTCTCTTGGTTTAGCTCCTCCTTACTCAGGCTTGGCTTCGCAGTCACTTCTGCTCCAGCTCTCTACTCTTGAGTTTCTGTGCAGACAGTGAAGCACCTCACAGAGTTTATCATATGAGGCTTTGAAAAAGAAAGCCTGCTTTTATACCTGCTTTTTTTTTTTACCTGCTGCTGTTTGGTTCTGTTGCATTTATCAAAGTATATGAAAACAGGTGAACCTTTAATAAGGATGCTGTGATATTTTTATTCCATGGTGTGAAGATCTGATCTAAGAGAGAACTGCTTGAAGGAAATGAAGGCTCGGAAGGCAGTCATTCACAGGTAACATTGAAGGTAAGTTTCACTTTCATTTGTCGATTCTGTTTCTGGTTTTTCTTAGAATTCACGCTCCGTGGTTTTAAGTAAGATGAAAACCTCGCACTTATCGAAATGTTTTTTTTTTCTCTCTCTCATGGTTCTGTTGCTGTATTGCACATATATAATATAATAATAATAGTAATCATTTAAAATATTTATTTGTCATTAAAATTTATTTTATATCATGTTTATTCATAAATAAAATTAATTTCATTTATAACCATTTTTAAGCCATTGCAGTGCGCACACGAAAATAAAAAAAATGTCACTTAAAATGAATATAAATTAATTAGTTTTATTCAAAATTATTTTAAATATTATTTAATATGCTGAATAAACCTACATGCATTAATTCATTATACTGACAACATTTTAAAGGGTTAAATTGGGTTAGAACAAATTTCTATAAATACTATTCTATATATTTCTATGTGGTATAGATGTATAATATTTTACTAAATTATTGTGGAATCATGCATTCAGTCTTTAATTGCTGATGAATGACTGTTGGGCTCTTTTATTTGGCTTTAGCTGGCTTAATTTAATTCCTAATGAGCTTTTGAAACGAGTTATCCTTAAGGAATGCAGAAGGAATTCTTGCATAGTTTAGAACTAACCCAAAGACCTTGAGGAGTCAAACAAGATCCTGCTGAAGGAACTGTGCGACAAAATAAACCTTAAGATAGTTCAGTTAATCCAGTAGGATAGTGTTTGATTCCATAGATGTTGATAGATACTGTATTTAAATTACTTTGTGTTGTAGCTCAAACAATAGTGGACTGTGCTTGCAATGCCAAGGTGTCATGGGTTTGATTCACAGGAATGCATCATGAAATTGATGCATAATTGTAAATCTTTGATTAAATGGATAAAAAGTGTCTGCCAAATGCATGCATGTGAATGTTTTTTGTGGACACCTGTTGGCTGTGTGTGAGGTGTGATTCTGTGTTTCAGCACTAGAGGGCCGTGAAGGCTTCAGACGGCAGGCATCATGGGCTCTTCATGCATGAGGCGGATGCTGATGCTGATGCTGATGCTGCTGGTCAGTTTTCGTGGCTCCGTGGGGTTTGTCCACGGCTGTGTGTGGCCTGCTCTGCTGCTCCCGCTGAAGTGCACTGCACCTTCCGTGCACTCCTGACCATGATGTCCCACGGGCATCTCCAGACAGGTCCAGCGCATTAACTTTGGGTAAGTCATGGCAGAAACTGGAGTTCATCATAGGATAGTGTATATGAAATATTAAGAAAATTGCACGCATTTTTTACTCCTGTAAAGGTAAACTTGGCAGTCCAGCCACCATTATTCTTCAGTTAACTGATGCAAGACAGATTGTTTCAAAGCAGCTGCACAGTATTATGATGCAAATGGGATAAGTTACGGCAAAAATAATTACAGCAGTTCCACCAGAATCACAATAATTCAGTTCAAATAACATACGAGGTACTTATTCAAAGCTCAATTCATTTCGTATTGTGTTCTCATCTAGAATTTATTAAATACTAGGGGTCTTTTTAAAACCATTTTAAGCATGAATTTAGGTTTTCTGTACAGGCTCAAAACCCTTTAAAGTCGGTGATTTAATCCATAACGGAGAACAATTACGGTTTAATTGTAACACTCATTGACCACCCCCCATATCGTTAAGTTTCGGAACATATTTGCACCTCGATCATTATAAGAGGCGCCGCAAGACCAAAAAAATTTATTGTCAGCGAAAACTTAAACTAAAGCGATTATTAGATTTACTGAAGAAACTGAGTGGCATGCTATTAAGTTAAAAGTTTCTGGTTCTCGGAAAAAATCTCGGGTCTCTCGTGTATGTAAAAAGCTTGAGTCTTGCAAACTTGAAGACTGTATTCGTGGTTTTAGGGGTGTGATTCGCAGATAGATTATCCCTAAAAGCAAAAAAGGCCTTATTAGACAGGTGTTCACAACATATTTGGAATCAACATGCAAAAACCACTGCAAAAAAGAAAATCGACTTTTTGCTCAAAAAACCCACAGTTGCGGAATATTGTGAGACCTTGAAGACAACTGCTGTGGGACAACTAGCCCCGCAGACCTTCCATACTTCGTTCATAGGTGGTACGTAAAAATTTAGCATTTATATTTATGCATTATAAACATTTTTAGCCCGAAGTGAGTTACGAAAGAGGGGGGGCACAACAATAATTTTCCACTTCAGCCATAAAGTTGGTTTGAAAACAGTAGTGATAGAAATGCATTTGCACTCTTAACAGGTTAAACCCTATAAATCACCTCTCAGACGTTACTCTTGCTGGCCCTTCGCAAACTAGAGATACTCATCGTATGCACGGCCACAACGTGCAGGAAAAGACCCGAAGCTGCTTTTTCAGGATAGGTTTCATTACAGGAAAACCACAGTCATCTGGTGAAGCGCACTATAAGTCCTTCATTTACGTCAGTTCCTAATTAATTAGTTCTAACTTAAAACGATTCATAGTAAAACTATGGTGTTGTGCTTAGATATCAAATGACTCAACACAGACTACAGTCTGTAAGCCATGCCTTGTTTATGTCAAAATGACCTCAGAGTTCACTGTGTTTCCTGCGGTTTTAAAAAAGAGCTACACACGAATACGGAGTCAGTTACCAGTCACACCTTCTCTGGTTTTGAACGGCCCCTTGGTAGACTCAATATGGACACCACCGCATCGAGTCAATCCAACCTAGGCGTGCGTTCCGTTGGCTGACCTAACTGCGTATGCTCAATCTAGAGGCAAACCGTCGACAGAATCTCATCCTGCTACGTCAGTACTGTTCTCGCTGCTGCAGTGTTGTCACTCCAGTTGATACCACACCCTGAAAGCATCTGTACCTCTCTGAAAACTCCTCACCACGCTTGCTCCAGAACATGCTGAGAACATGCCGCAGCTGGCAGAACCTCTTTTTAATAGGAAAACCCATGGAGCTGTACGGCCGGATGAGCTGGTTACAGGACTGGAGCGCCCGAAATCCAGGTAATTAAACTGTTTTCTGAGTGCTTTCGATGATCGGTGTCCAGATATCACATCTGTCCTAAACTTAGATATCAACTTATCTGATATTTTCCCGAAGGAGAAATCTCTGTGAAATTTTAGGTCAGCTCAGGTTGTAGTCTTTGGTTCTGTGTAAATAAAATGCTGCCAAACATATTCAGAATTTAGAATGCAAATAGATTGCAATTTAATTTTCGAAAGAAATAAAGAAAATTTTTCAAACTTCTATTATAATAATAAAAAATGATTTGTGTGTGTGTGTATATATAATTACAGTACGTGTGTGTGTGTGTGTGTGTAATCAAGCTCAATTCAGTTAGTATTTTGTTCTCATCTGATTATTAAATGCCGCTAATTTATCTTTTAAGCCATTTTAAACATTTAGTTTCTGTACAGGCTCAAACCTTAAAGTCTTGATTTAAGAGAAGAAAAAACAGTTAATGTAACACTCATTGACACTATAGTAAGATTGTATATTTGTTGACTATTATAGGCATAAGACAAAAATTTATTCAGCAAAAGCTTGTGATTATTATATTTACTGAAGGAAACTGAGGGAACGTTCTATTCAAATTAAAAGTATTTAGTCAGAAGGAAAAATCTCAGTCTCGTGTATATAAAATCTTCCAGATGCAGCTTTAAGACCTTGTTAGTGTTTTGAGGGGTGGCGATTTTGGGATAAATTAAAAGAAAAAAGGCATTGTGGACAGTTTTCAATACATATTTTTGAAATCAACATTACCGGCTCACTGCAAAAAAGAAAATAAGACTTTTTGCTCAAAACCCATACAGTTGCTGAATATTGTAGACCTTGAGACAACTTCTGTATGACAAACCAGCCCCGACCTTACTATATGAGGCATGAAATTTACTTATTTATATTTATGCATTTAGTAAATCATTTGTATCCAGAGTGAGTACGAAAGAGGAACAACAATAATTTTACACTTCTGCATAAATTTGTTGAAAACAGTATTGATAACAATGCAATTTGCGCTCTAAAGGTTTAACACTATAAATCACAGCTAAGACGGCTCCCTTTGCTTGTGCTTCGAAACTAGAGGATACTCAGGATGCACGGCAACAGCTTGCAGAAAAATACCAGAAGCTGCTTTTCAGGATCTGGTTTCATTACTAGGTAAAAACCCCAGTCATCTGGTGAAGCGCACTTAAGTCCGCTATTTACGTAGTTCTAATTAATGAGTTCTAACTTACAAAAGATTTCGCTAGTAAAACTATGGTGTTGTATTTAGATATTTCAAATGCCTGGCGGAGACTACAGCTGTAAGCCATACCTTGTTTATGTCAAAATGAATTCAGAGTTCACTGTGTTTTATGCAGGTTTAAAAAAATGAGCTAAAACAAACTACGAGTCATTTACCAGTCACACCTTCTTTGTAGTTTGACGGCCCTGTAGACCAATTTGGACAACAACTTACGCATCGAGTTCATACACCCCGGATGTCGTTCCAGTGGGCTGACCTCACTGCGTTCTGCTCCATCTAGTAGGCCAAACCAATCTACAGAAAACTCCCATCCTGCTACTTTCAGTACGTTCTCGCTGCTGCAGCGTTTCCCCATTGTCCACCCTGAAGCATCTGTACCTCTCTGAAAACCTCCCCTCCAGCCGCGATGCCCAGAAACATCGGTCGAGAAACATGCCGCAGCTGGAGACAAATCTTGATGCTGGAAACCAATGGAGCTGTGAGCTGCCGGTGAGCTGGTTACAGGGACTGGAGGCGAAAGAAAATCCAGGTCATTAAAACTGTTTCCTGAGTGCTTTTAGATGATCGGTGTTCCAGATAGCAACTATGTATAACTTTAGATATCAACCTATATTTGAATTTCCTGAAGGGACATCTCTGTGTTAGATAGTGTTAAATTTAGGATCAGCTTCGGTTGTAGTCTTTGGTTCTGTGTAAAATAAAATGCTGCCAAACATAGGTCAGATTAGAATGCAAATAGATTGCAATTTAATTTTTGAGAAAGAAATAAAAGAAAATAAAGAAACTTTTTCAAATTCTATTATAATAATAAAAAATGATGTTGTGTGTGTGTGTATATATAATTACAGTAACGTGTGGTGTGTGTGTGTGTGTAATATATAATTATATATATATATATATAGATCTATATATATCTATATATTTATAATATTACTGGTATACACACACAACACACACAAAAAAAAAAAAAACAGTATAAATATGGGTCAATTTTAGATGTCGATGCTACACATAAAAGATGAATAAAGAATATTTCATGATGTATGGTTTTTAGAAAGGACAGTATTTGGCCTAAAATCTTTATCTTTCTAAAAATTTGAAAATCTGGAATCTGAGGGTGCGAAAAATATCAAAATACTGAGAAAATTACTTTTAAAGTTGTCCAAATGAATTTCTTAGCAATGCATATTACTAATCCAAATTATAAAATTTGTGCTATTTGTACGGTAGGAAATTTACAAAATGTCTTCATGAAACACAATCTTTTCTTAATATCCTAATGATTTGGTCATAAAAAAAAAAAAACACGATCAAAAGATGATGATTAGAGATGTTGAAAATTTCGAACATTGAGTTAAGAACAAATTCCATCTTCTAAAGTTGGATTTGTTTTATTTTGCTAGGAGTGATGAAATGCAAAAAGGACAGATCATTTGCAGCGGTCGCTCTGTCCACTGTGCGCATCTCCTAAACACCTTAAAGGACAAGACATCTTGGATCTCAAGAGTTCATCTGCTCTGGACCAGCTATCAGCTCTCCAGGAAAGAACGTCTCCACATGAGGACAACATGAGTGACTTCTGCCCATTGACAGGATCAAACCACCGATTTGGAAACGTCTCCCTTGGTTTATCGCATCCGACGAGCATGGGACTAAAGTGGATTGATCTGACAAATACTTGAACCAAGAGAATCCACTAAAATAGCTGGAATTATACAAAATCTCTGGAGATCGCTGCTAACGTGACTCTCTTCTTTGACCTGGAGTGTCCTGTGGACAGAGACAACTATGAAGAGCTTTTGGAGGCTTCTTGCATACTATAAGTGAAGTGCCTGTGCATCTGAAGAAGGGATATAATGCTAAGCAGAGAGCGGAGCTGAGCTATAGATACAGACAGGACATCGAAAGGGACTCCTATTTTTACACTGGGGTCCGAGCCAATGTTGTAGCCCGTCCATCTTGGCTCATGCAGTCCTTCATGAACATCAAATTAAACAGGCCTTATTCCTCCTCCAAGAGTATGAGACTCATTCTTAACACTCATCTGACTACCACCACAGACAAGGAGGCCTGTCAGATCTTGGGGTCATGATTGAACATGGGACAATAAAAAACCCAGACGAGCTTCAGTTCTGTTGTGGGTGGTATGGTTGAAATGGACTGCCGTGTGCAAAGCTCAGGAAACGCTTGCTGTTCACTGGATGGACACCCCGATGGAGTCAAAGATTAAAGCTGTGTTCGACTCGACCAACAAAAGATTGACTGTTTCTAGCAGTGGCAAAACTTCACATTAAATCTGTCGAGCACAGAGACTCTGGAGTTATATATTGCATGGCTGAGGTTGCAGGAGATGTTGATGTTCTGCCTTTCCGTTTTTCCGTTATAGAGTCCTCAACCCCACTTCCAGGTGAAGAATTTGGAAACGCTTTAACAAAGTTTGTTGGCGAGTCTGCATCTTTGCCGTGTCTTACTACAGCGACTCCAGATGCTGTGGTGAATTGGATATTTCCAGATGGCAGTGTACTGAATGCCAAAGCCAATTCATCCAGGGCTTTAGTCTTTCCCAACGGGACTTTGTTCATTCTTATAGTCAGCTCAACAATAATGGATATCACAAAATGTGTCGCCATTGAACCAACCATGGTGTGGATGTACTGGCTACTAAAACTAACTGTTATGAGACGGAAAGGAATCCAGCCACTGCGACAGTATCCAATCAGGCCCGCAGTCTGCTGCGGGAGTGTCCACTAAGGTAAAAAAGCCTATTTGGAGGATGTAGAGGATCTTCCGGAGATGAAACTCCACTACCAAAACAGAAGTTTTATTAATCGAAGGGAAGGGTCCAAATGCAAGAACTCAAGGGACGTTATTTTGGCAACATACGCCATAGAAGACCCTTTAGAAAGGGCATGCATGGCCAACAAACCAGAACTGGCTTTAACAAACCAAAGAACTCTGTTAATACCAAGAACAATATAGACCCTCAGAAGTGGGCCGTTCTTTTTGGCCAAATTCGTGAGAAGAAGACCTCTCCGAAGAAATCATCAGTTAACATTGTCCAACATGGCGCTGCAGAGATGGTGAATGTAGATCGTCCGGGGGTCGATTGACGACATTGAGAGTTCTTCTGGAGACTCCAGTCCACAGGAAGAGTCAAACACTTTCAGCACACCACACCTAAGGGATGTTTACCACAGGCATGCAATTACACCTCATATCAAGGGACAAAATGAAACGTATACATAACAGCTCCTCCAGAATTACAAAACTAGCTCGGACAAGGCAGTGCCTTACATCTCAAATCCACATCTGGAAACCATTATGTTATGACAGAGGTGAATGTTGAAGAAAGAGGGCATGTGAGCCACTATAAGTGCTGAAAATGACCAAGTAAATTCCAGGTCTGTCATCAAACCGGAGTCTGAGAAAGAAAATGAGCTTAATTTCTCCGGAAAGGCCAGCGTCCAGTCACAGATTGGGGGTTTTGATTTTGGACTGCCTGACAGCAATTCATTTGCTACCACATTAATCCCACATGCTTTACAGAGTTCAGCACCCGTCCAGAGCAAAAAGATCACTGGAGCTCCAGGAGAAGATTTGTAGGTAGGCAACGAACAAAAATTAAGACGCCCGTTCTCAAAGCTTCTAGAGTGGGACAAGAGGACCATGGTCAACCTCTACAGCTGCAGGAGTTCATGTTCCAACTTTGAAAGCAGATCCAACAAGCCCAGCTGAAGATGCAATGATCTATCCCAACTTCTAAAGCTAATGATATCATTTACTCTAGAACCCCATCTGGAGACACATTGATTCATTCAACTACAACTACTGCTCGCATTTACTCCAGCACCTCATCTGGAGACACATTGATCCATCCAACTAGTACAACCACTGCTCACATTTTTTCCACAAATCCAGCTGGAAGCTTGTCAATCCATCCAACTATCCCAGTAACCGCTCACATTTACTCTACAACCTTAGCTGAAAGCATGTCAGAATATCCGACTATTAGTCTCACTTATCCTACTGTGCCGAGGGTATTCCCAAATGCTATTAATGAGGAAAACACCATGCACCTCCCGGATGAGAAAACTGGTTCAAAAATCCACAAAGTGAAGGCAAGCAATTTCCTTCAAATCCAACAGATGCCTCCAAACTCTAGAAGCCCATCTGCATCTCTCCCCATGAGCACAACATCAGAGTTAGAAAATGAAGACATTAGTTCTTTTGAGGAGGAAGAGGAAACAAGCATTGCATCTGCAAAGGAGATGAATGAGTACTTGGTTCCCACGAGTGTAGATCCGACATCTCGACTTGGCGTCGAAACGTTCCTACTGACAACTGCCAAGCAGGAGTTCACAGGCATGCTTTTAACAGCGTTACCAAAGGCCAACAAAGAGATTCATCCAACAGAGATCAGCTTTACTTTGGACACAGATGGGCTGGATATCTTCCACATGCCTGAATCACAGTTCAGCAATGTTTTAGGAGAGAACGATACGTTGGAAGTAAGTTCTACAGAAGAATCTTTAGTCACCTCCATGCTACGACCCCACGACTACCCACTTTCACAACCAGCTGAAAGCTTTAAACAAGAAGAATCCATTTACAACCAAGTATCTATTTACTTTGACACCAGAAACACTGACAGAATCCATAATATCAGTTGGGACACAAACCAAGTCTTTCGTCACAAGTTCACAATCGCCTACTCAAACTAATGAGATTTACTTCTTACAACCCAAACTCTGTTTCTAAGCCAGACCAGGGGGAAAGGTTTGTCCATGAACTTGAACCTTTGATTCCTCCTACAACACTGAATACTTCGCCCACAATTACATTACCAGCAAGTACAGCCATAATTCCCAATACAACCCAACTCATTGGAACAACAACAGCACGTACTACACTGTCGACAGCTGCTACTACTACTTGGCGTACTTCGACTACTTCAGCTACTACGATGACGAATACTACTACTATTACTACTACTACTACTACTACTACTACTACACCTGCAATAAAGTCAACACCCAGTTATCTCTTACCAGACAATAAAATCCCATTTTATTCAAGAAATCCTGGATTGAACTACATTGATTCCAGGCACAGGGGAAGATTTCCCAGCACTAACCACAGGTATCCGTACTATAACAGTAGAAATCCTTCTGTGAATATTAGACCTAATATTATCAGAAAACCTTCTGGCACCACCTCACCTATGGATTTAAACTCTCTCAACCAATGTCAAATCAACAACTTCACCTAAGATATTGAGCAGCAACTGCTCGATCTGCCACCTCAAGTCCCACAACTGCGTCAAGCACCCATACAGCCAAACAACAAATTCAGATCGATGAACCAGGAGAACAGACAGTCAGGTGCAGTTCTGTTTCCTCAAGGACCGCAAACTCTTCCTGTGCAGCAAATGAGGCCCAGGATCACTGCTGCCAAACTCCACACAGTCACTGTGAATGCTGGGACAGATGTGCAGTTACCATGTGATTCTGTGGGGAAGCCAAAGCCCCTCCTGACCTGGACCAAAGTCTCCACAGGTAACTCACATATGACATGACAAGTATTTACAGTTACAGTACATTATATGCAGAAACTGGAGTATCATTTTGATGCATAAACCTTGATATATTTTACAATAGAAGATAAATGTGTTTTTCTTACATGCTTCCCTAAAGGTGATTTGTGTTTTATTTTGCTTTATTTTGTTTTATTTAATTTTATTTACATTTTTTTATTATTATTTTTTTATTTAATTGAATATTAATTGCTTGTGGTTAAGTTGTCACTTCATGTTTTTCTGCACGTTATAAATTTAAATTTATATATATATGTGTTATATATATATAATATATATATTTATATATATATATAAATTTATTTATATATATATATATATATTCGTACTTGATTCCCTTTTTCTTTCTGTATTACTTGTCTTACACCATATATACATAGAAATATAATATTAAAATGTAAAGATATTATATGTTTGTGTGTATATTACTTTACAATATATTAATTATAATATAGAGACTAAACAGAGGTTATGTAAAGCTAACAATATGATTGGTGTTTTTGTACAACCTCTGTGCCTACAAATGTAAAGCATATATTATATTTCTAAATTCTAAATATTTTTATTTAAAACATCTGTTGTCTTATTAGTTTATATATATATATATATATATATATATATATAGAGAGAGAGAGAGAGAGAGAGAGAGAGAGAGAGAGACAGAGAGAGTATTATTTTTTTATTAATTTTACACCTTTTTATTTGTTTTCACTCTCTATTCTTTTTTGTTTTTTTTTTGTATATATGTGTCTTAATGACTACAAGCAGCTTTTCATTGGGTTAAATTCATTCATCTCTCTCCCTCATCCTTTAATTTCCACAGGAGCCGTCATATCAACAAATACCAAAATCCAGCGATTGAGGTCCAGTCCAATGGGACGTTTGTCATCCATAGCGTCCAGCTTCAGGACCGTGGGCAGTATTTGTGCAGCGCTCGCAATCCACATGGCATTGACAAGATGATGGTAACCCTAGTGGTGGTGGCCCACGCGCCCAGGATGATACTTCCACATCATAAAGATATAACAGTCTATCAAGGAAACAGTGCTTTCTTGGAATGCCAAGCACAAGGTCTCCCAACCCCAAACATCAGCTGGGTGCTTCCGGATCGATCGGTGGTGCGAGCCATTAGTAACAGCCAACAGAAGGTCATGCTCTTCACCAATGGAACACTTCAAGTCAAAAACACCAATCACCTGGACAAAGGCGTTTACAAATGCATAGCGAGCAATGCTGCTGGAGCCGACATGCTTTCCGTGAGGCTCCAAATCACAGCCTCACCTCCCACAATGCAAGAGCAGATCTGGGAGAACTACACCGTCTCTGATGGCCAATCAGCGTTCATGCACTGCACCGCTAAAGGCACGCCCAGTCCAACCCTCCGCTGGGTCACATTTACCGGCGTGCAGCTTCACCCCGCGCAGTTCATCAATAGCAATTTGTTTGTTTTCCCCAATGGGACGCTATTTATTCGTAACCCTACAGAGAATGATTCTGGTAATTATGTATGTGTGGCTGTGAATTCGGTGGGTGTTTCTAAAAAAGGACAGTGAATCTACAGGTGAAGAGGAGCTCCACTACGGCCAGAATCATGTCCACTTCTGCACACAGTATTGATGTCCGCTATGGAGGTCAGCTGAGTCTCAACTGTTCGGCCACTGGAAGCCCCAATCCCAGGATCATCTGGAGGACGCCGTCTAAAAAACTGGTTGATGCATATTACAGGTAAAAGAATTGCATATTACTACATTATTATTGGAGATGCAGAGAAATTAAATTTTTTGGCCGAAGCCGTAACCGAACAAAATGAAACACTGGACCGAAGGCCGGATACTGAACACTGTTCTTCACCCCCTCCCCCCCCACCCCCCATGTCAGTTTTTTACACCATTGCATAAATTAAATAGTCTAAATATGTTTTTTTACTGTTTGTCTTGCTTTTCAAAAGAAAATTCAATAATACAAAACAACAATTTAAAAATAATAACACTGAACATTTTTAACATTCTAGCAGACATATCAACAAAGCACAATTTCACTTAAAATTAATAAGTTAGAAAATAATATTTTTTTAGCCATTTTTCAAAACACCCTCCTTGAATTAGGCGTGTATTGTTTACTGTACAAATAAATGCAGCCTTCACTGTAAAAAAAAAAAAAATCAAAAAGTTGAGAAAACATAAAAGTTTGAGGCAACCAGCTTCAGGAGATTTTTTTATTACAACTTTTTATTTTTTACAGTGTTGCTTAGCAGAAGGGGCTTTTTTAAAAACATTAGAAAATATTGCAGATCTCAATTTGAACACCACACATATGGATTTTACTGTCTCTGGCTCTCTTTGGAATTCTTTTGATTCTCTCATATATACGGTTGGTTACAGAGCATGATTAACTGAATAGCAAAACAACATGAAGAGTAAATTAATTACAGAAGACAGACAAATCAGAAGAAAATAAATGGATACAGAGGGAAGACAAAAAGAATGTTAATGAGAATGCAGAGGAGAAAAACGCATAGTTCTTCTGAATTAACAATATTTTGTTAGAAACCATGAACACCAGTGGTCTGTATGATCTGCTTTGGCTTATGATGCTTTTGGGGAAACACAGCCTGATTTAGTAAATTTGTGGTTTTGGCATAATTGCAATTTTTATTACACTTTGATAAAACGTCATGTAGTGGTGCTACTAAAACAGAAATTCTTTAATATGTGCAACTTTACAGATGTGCAAATAGGCATTGTTGACATTTAAATGTGAGCAGTAGCTTGCTTATATTTGCTGTTTCTGACACAAGAAATCAAAGATTTCAGAATGTCCTTTTTTTTGTTGTTGTTGTTGCTTTTCACTAGAATGAAGTTTTGAGTTCATAAAATAATTATCTTGATATGAACCAGAGCTCAAGCACATTTTAATGGATTGTAATAATTCTGCTGCCAAGAGAATATTGGTTTGCTCTGTTGATACCCTTGAAAAGGTTTTAATAAGTTAATCCAAATTTAGTTTTAGAATTTGTAGGGGAAAAATGGATCTTAACTCTTTCCCCACTAGCGTTGTTAAGAAAAAGTTGCCATTATTGATAATTTTTACAGAATTTTCATGGGCCACAGAGTATTTTGAATATCTGAACATGCAATATGTCAAAAGAACTCTGATCAATTAAAAAAAACAAAAAAAAAAAAAACACATTCTCAATGTTACATAACTTAAAAAAAAAATACAAACAAACAAACAAACGAAAAAACCTTTTTAACCGAAAAGCTGAGCAAATGGCGTTTTTGTCAAAGACTATGTTCGGATCGCATTTAGATCGATGATTTTAAACAGAGATGAAGGAAAAGCATTTTTAGTTCCATTCCAGCTTTTAATAGCCCGTGCATGGTTTTTGCCATGTCAATAGAAAAAAAAAAAAAAAAAAAAAAAAAAACTGGCATAGTCTTAAAAAAAAAAGCAAACCTGAGATGAGCCCTTTAATAAATAAGTTGTTTTTATATTTTCGGTTCAATAAATGCTTCTTTTTCTACTCAAAAGAAGTTTTGAATTCTGATTTTTTTTTTTTTTTTTTTTCATTGTGCAATGAACTCTTTAATCTCAAAAGACCAAGGAAAATTTGATTCCTCAAAATATAATAAATGATACATTTACTAGTGTCACACTTATCAGAATGTAACCACTTTTTATTGCTCATTTCAGCTTTGATCGCAGAATGAAAGTGTTCAGCAACGGCACGCTCACCATCACGTCAGTGACTGAGAAGGATGAGGGCGACTATCTCTGTGTGGCCAGAAATAAAATGGGTGATGACTCCGTTCTCCTTAAAGTCAATGTGATGATGAAAGCGGCTAAAATCGACTACAAGTCACTGAGCGATCGTGAGGTTTCGTACGGAGGAGAGCTGAAAGTCGACTGCGTCGCTTCTGGTCTTCCCAACCCAGAAATCACTTGGAGTCTTCCGGACGGTACCATGGTTAACAGCATCCCTCAATCTGATGATAACAGGGTTCGTGCCAAGAGATATGTGATGTTCGATAATGGCACCTTATATTTAAATGAAGTCGGAATGGAGGAGGAAGGCGACTACACGTGCTACGCTGAGAATCGGATTGGGAAAGATGAAATGAAGGTTCATATCAAGGTGGTGGCGGATGCACCGATCATCCGAAACAACGTTTACAGCATCATCAAAGTTCCTTACGGAGGGGGCGAGGGGGGGAAAACGCCATCCTCAACTGCAGTGCCAAAGGAGAGCCAACTCCCATAATCACATGGACGTCTCCGGCTCATCGCACCATAGTGCCAGTTTCCGGCAAGTACCAGATCGCCAACGATGGCACTTTGCGCATTCAAAAAAATCCAGAGGTTTGACAGAGGGAATTACACATGCTTAGCTAGGAATGTTGTGGGAATTGACAAGAAAGTCTTTCATGTTGAAAGTCCTTGCATCAACGCCTGTTATAAATGGATTTGAGAGTCCTGGGATTGTTCGTTAAAACTGTTGTAAAAGGATCAGCGTGTGCTTTTAGACTGTAAAGCAAACGGAAACCCAATTCCAAGGATCATATTGGGTGTTTCCTAACAACATCGTACTTCCAGCACCGTACTATGGCTCACGGATTACGGTTCATCGCAAACGGCACGCTGGACATCCACGTGGTGCGGATAAGCGATTCCGTTGCGCTTCTTTGCATTGCACGCAATGAAGGAGGAGAAGCCAAACTCCAGGTTCAACTCGAGGTAACCGAAGGAGTTGAAAAGCCATGGTTGCGAAATCCGCCTACAGAGTCCGTCCAACTCTCAGACGGGATAATAAATCTAAATTGTTCCGTAGAAGGAAAACCATCGCCGGAGATCACTTGGATTCTTCCTAATGGGACGTCGCTTCTTAAGGGAACTAGTATTTTCCGTTTCCATCATCGATTTGATGGCACTTTGGTTATTAGAGACCCGTCGGTTTCTGAGATCGGACGGTATCGATGTGTCGGGCGCAACAGCGTTGGATACGTTGAGCGAACCGTGACATTAGAGTCCAATAGGAAACCGGAAATCACTAACAAGTACAGCTCGCTCGTCAGCATCATAAACGGCGAGAATCTGCATCTCAACTGTTTATCCGGTGGTCAACCATTACCCAAACTTACCTGGACTCTACCAAACGGAGTCATCTTAACCCGGCCGCAAACAACTGGACGATATTCGGTCCTAAACAATGGCACTCTTGCTGTCCAGAGGACCTCTGTGTACGATAGAGGGATGTACCTCTGCCAAACAACTAATGAGCATGGATCGTCCAGCCTGTCGGTTTCGGTGATTGTAATTGCGTATCCGCCACGGATAACCAAAGGACCCTCGCCGGTGACATATGCTAGTCCAGGTGTGGCCGTTCAATTAAACTGCGTTCCTCTCGCTACGCCTAAAGCCGAGGTGGTTTGGGAAATGCCTGACGGTCTTCAGCTGAAGGTCGGTGTCCAGCCGCGACTTTATGGAAACAAGTATCTCCATCCTCAAGGTTCACTGGTCATTCAGAACCCTTCCAGCAGAGACAATGGTGTTTATAAGTGCACCGCCAAAAACGTGGTCGGTAGCGATAGCAGATCAACTTACGTCTATGTGTTTTGATGCAAACTAACTTTACAGACAAGCCCGAAGAACTGCATTAAGACTGTTCGTAAAAAAATATATAATCTTTCGGAATCACTTTCAACTGACTCTTGTAAATATGAAAGAGTGATATTTTAATCCACTTCGTCTCTGGAGTATCTGTACGTTAATGGATGTTCATTAGTGCTTTTGGGAAGTACACTGATAGCTCGCATGGAATTTGCACCAATAGAACTGCAAAATTCACTAAATTCTACACATGCTTGTTTGTTTATTTGGTAACACTTAAAGCCTTTGTTTAATGCATTATAAAAGTAGTTTTAATGCATTAATTATTCCTTGTAATAATGCATTGCCAGTTAAGACTTTATAACACTTATAAATTCATTGTTACACTATGCATTTTAAATTTAGCAATAATTTACAATGCAACATTATGAATAATTATAATGCATTACACCCTTTAATAATACAATTTTACACATAAAGGCTTTAAATAAAGTGTTACCATTTATTTAATATCTTTGCTATTGTATATTGTGCTTTTAGTTATCAAGAAGCATGAGCTCCATTTAGCACATTTTACCATGATTTATTTAATTGGTAATGCTTTACAATAATATTCAGTTTGCCAACTACACTGAGCATCAGCTAAGAGTATTGATTATATGATTTAGAATTTATTTTATTGTTAGTTGAATTTCATAATTTACTAATAGTATTGAAATCAAAAGTTGTATCTCTTAATATTATTTAACGCACCTGAACTAACATCAACTTACAGTGAACAGTTTAAACTGTTTAAATTAACACTAAGGAAGATTAAATAAATCTCTGTAACAAATGCATTGCTCATTGTTGCAGTGACTAACGGGACTTTTTTGTAAAGTGTAACCAATTCATTCATAGAATCCTGATTTTTGCCCCTACATTATTTTCACATTTTGCATGCATTCATTTAGCAGATGAACATGCATGCATTCATTTAGCAGATGCTTTTTTTTTTCTAAAAGAAAAAAAAAGAACGGAAACGTCAGAAAGAAGTCTTAAAAATGCAATAGAGAAAAATTTCAGTCGTTTATTAGAAAGCTAATTAAAGCCAACATCCTGAATCTTATTGAATTGTTCTTTAATAGTAACTTCTTTAACAGCCACTCATGCACATCTTTTGAATGAAAAGCGCTCATTGCATGAAATAGGCTGCACTGAACAATTTCTGCTGCAAGTGATGATGAGTGAGGACATGAATCCAGATGTTTCTATAACAGATTCTTTTGCAGGAGTAACAGATAAATTGTATTAGCATGCTGCTAAGATAATATGCTCAATAGCCTATGCAGCATAATATTTGGGTGCATTTTTATATTCATATTCTTATGGAATATACTGGTGCTTTTTGCTATTTAAAGGATTTTCTAATCGTTCCTTCAGCTTTTTTTCACTAGTCTATGCATCTCAGCACACAACCTTTTGAGACAGGTTGTGAGACACAGCTACTAACAGCTATGCTTGGCCAAAAATGAAAATATTGTGAAAATGTTTTATTCTATTAAAATCAGGGATTCCTTCCAGTGCACATTATTAAGTTTTTTTTTTTCTTTTGCCACATTAAAAAATGTTGCACTTCTGAGGTTGAGAAAATGTCATTCTCACCTCAGCACTGTGCCAAGAGCTGATTTAATACACAAATCTGTATTTGGATCTGTTTATTCCTTCTCTATATATCATCTTTCACTTATTTTAATAAATTATTTGTCTTTTTGTCTAAAAACTAACCCACATCCACAATTTTATTATTTATAAACACAGCAAACAGTACTTTGGACTGGCTTCATTTTTAATAAATACTGTTTTCATACTTCTTTGGTAATTTGTAAAGATTTGGTTCTTTATCTTTTCCCCAAAAAAGAATAATAAATAATTATAATAAATAAATAAATAAATAAAAAAATAAATAAAAATGATGTACTGTAAAGCAAATTTTAGCAAGAACTAAATTTAGATGATTGTTGTCAGATTTTGGTAATTTAATTTGACACACATATACTGTACTATACTAGTATGTCTACTACTTTAGATGTATATATAAAGTCTAATGCACACTCTGCTATGCAGTATATTTTCCCCCGCAATGTTTATTTTTTTGTCAAACTGTATAAAAGTGGGTGGTAAAGAATGACAGCACTTTTTTTTTTTTTTTTTTTTACATCAGTCTGCTCATGTGACGCCTTTATTAATATGATTTTGAAATTATAAGACAGTCCTAAAAGGAAGAGTTCAGCCAAAAAATTATATTTGCTGAATTTGTTCTCACCCTCAGTTCATCCAAGATATTAATATACAAAATATGCTTTGTATATTACAATGCACTGATAATCACCAACAACACACACTAATGCACATAATAATATTTAGACCTAAATTGAAAATATTTGTATTTAAATTTCCAAATTACACAATGTTGACATAAACTGAATAATAAACTTAATGTGATGCATATTTTTCAGTCAGTAACCAGCTTTGTATATTTATCATCATTAAATTCACTTTCATTCACTCTCATACATTGTAACTATTGAATATTGCTTGGTTTCACAGCTATTAGTCATATTTTAACCATGTTCATTCTTTTTAATTATATAAATGTAATTGTTTTTGCAATTAATAGGATAATGCTGATTCAAAGCTGTTTGCATAAATGCATTTTGAAAATAACATTATTTAAATAAAACAAATAGATGCATAGTAATATGCATAGTTATTATGCACAGATAAATACTAAATAATAAACATTACAATGTTTTCCAGAGTGCAGACACCTTGTTTCATTTATGTATGAATGACAAATATCCATAACATGAAGTTTATTTGTTAAAACTGTCCAAATGCATGGAAATTTTATATGCAATTCAAATACATAAATCTTGAATTTAAGCCAAAATATTTTCTGAGTCACAAGTTTATTTTAAGTGGCTTGCCCATAAAACATTTTTCATCTCCTCATCTCATCTCCTTTTCCATTCCCAGGGTACATTTCTCTTAATATTTAATGATTCATAAACAGCCGCTCAAGCAGAACTAACCTTGACTTGAAGTAATAGTGATGACAACAGCTGTCAGGTTTATTATAGACTGTTGTAACTGGTTTATATGCTTATTTCAGTTCCATATGTAGAGCGATAAAACATAGATTTACTAAAAACAATTAGACTGTTTGAAGTTCTCTTCATAATAAGTCATAATTGAAAGAAATGAGTTCCCACCTCTTACAGGTTCATGTCTAAACCAGCCTGAAGAGTTCTGATGGTTTAAGAATCATAGATTTTATGGTTAATAAGGTCAAAAAGCAAGAGTCCAAGTGGAAAAGCAGCTGCTGTTTCTGAGTCAAACGTCTCAAATTTGTGTCTTGTTCCTCCCAAAATCCTGCCCTAAAGTTTGCCACTCATCTCTGAAGCATCATTTAGTCTCGTTGGTTTAATGGATAAATGCTTTTTATCAGAACAGCTGCTTAGAGTTTCAGTCTCCTTTACTGGATCTCAAGGCTTCTCAAGGTTTTTTTGCACTACAGATCTATATTATTTACAGTCAAATGGCAAGTAATGCTAAATAATAATAATAATATGTGATAGTGATTTTTTTTGTACTTCAAGTCAGCACCTTTTAAGGAGGGAAAAAATCACTAAATAGGTATGCAAACAGACATGCTTTTACATGCAAAAGGTGATTTTTCACTTGCATTTTTATTGTTTCCCATGCAGTACAAATGTCTTAACATTCTCAAATCAAGCCACATTAACTTGAGAAGCAAAATGGCTCATGATAATTACTCTTGTTTTCTGAAAAATTTATCAATTAAACTTATTTTTATGCCTGAATTGAAAAAAAAAATGTGATAATATATATTTTTAAAAAAATTCATATTTTTAATGCATGAATAATGCAGGATGATCTCGTGAAAAAAATATCATAATGCATTTTAAAAAATCAAATGCAGGACAAATGACAACTTGACAAACTACAATTTCAGAGGTAACAAGAAATCTGCAAATATTATAATGCATTTTAACTTTGGTTACAGTTATTTTGGTTACAGTTATTTTTATTTTATTCATTTTGATTCATTGTCTACGAAAACAGAACTCCTTTTGTCATTTTGCTTTGCAAGTAAATGCATCTTGATTTAAGAAGCTTTTGTATATAATATACATTATGCATTTATAATATATAATACATTATAAAATATTTATTGCATAATGCACCTTATAATGCATTGTATTATCTCATGAATAATCATAACCAGTTATCATAAAAATTATAATGTATTAAAAAAAATTACAAGCAACCAATTTCAGATGTAAGAAGGTGTCTGCAAATATTATAATGCATTTTGACTTTGTTTACAATTATTTATGAAACAATATAATGCATTGCAATGTACGTTATGAACACCTAGTAAAGTGTCACCAAAATATGTCAATGGAGCATGAGATTTGTTTAGATTTCTGATGCCATTGCAGATCTTTTTTTTTTCTTTTTAGCATAAATTCACTTCATTTTGATCATTTTTTTTTTTTTTTAGAAAACAAAACTTCTTCCATCATTTTGCTTTTCAAGAAAATGTATCTTGATTTAAGGATTTTAGCACTGTGCAGTATTTTGTATATGATGCAGATAAAGTACAATCTAAAATAAAATTCAATTAAAATCTGTCTTCCAGGAACGTTGTCATTTAAAGACTGATGAGTTTATAATGTGAATCTGTTTGAAATCACTGTTCAAGCAACAATTAATCCATGATAATCTTGACAGAATGTTTAATTATAGAAGTTAGTAATGCAAATATATTGTTTGTCTCACTGAATATCTGCAAAAATGCAGATGCAAACGTATCTCATTGACCCTTTTTACTGGTCTTTTTATAGGCCTAGTTCATTTCGGATGATTGATTTAATTTACAGTGTTCTTGTGGCTGTTCTGGTGTGTCTTTGGGATGCATTGTGAGTTTTGTTGAAAAGACAAACATCTGCAAGGCTTTAGAGATGTTGGAAAGTCTGATCTTCATGAAAAGCTTTTCGAAATCATTGCATTCGCCCCTTAACCGTCCTGATCAAGCGTTCGTGTGTCTACTGAAGCTGAATAATCAAATACTTCCTCAAAGTGATGTTCAAACAGATTGTTTGAGTTTATAACATCCATGCAGATGTTGTTCAGATGCACTTCAAAGATCTCCTGGTCAGCAGTAAAATAAAAACTTGAGTTATTCAAAAAGTAAATTGAGCGTTGATATAAAATTTCCTTGCGATGATCTGGGGGATTCAGGTGTTTTCAGGCAGATCAAAGTCATCAGGATTGAGTTTAATGGACTGAATGTGTATGGTTTTGCAGAAACTCTCACCCTGAGCACAAAGAAGAAACTGGAATGATGGGTTTGCATCTGTGTGTGTTTGATGCAGGGTTGATTTATGTGGCTGAATAATGCAAAAGCAGCTCATTTGTGACACCCACAGTTTTATCCGCTATTGTTCCTCAAACGATCCACAAACATCTCATAATCTTCATTATGAAACTGGCAGAATGTGTCACAGACTTTCCCATGCAGCAGACTCAACTTTGTAGTCTGTGCTCCCACGGATAAAGAAACAGCGAAACACAAGATTTGACCAGCTGTATGGACTAACAAACCAAAAATAGCAGATCAGCTGGTTTAAAAATGTGTCTACTTGCTCCAGACTGAACAAAATGTTCTTTCTCAATATTTTGTCTTAACATGATATAATTATATCACATTTATATTTTATAATTATGTTTAATATTATGGTTTATGACTCAATTTTTCTGATTTTGTGCCAAAAAAAAAGGCTGAATAGTACTACTTTGTGTTAGTAGATAATAGTGCAAACTGCTTTTTCAGAAGAGAAGCCTGACTGCAGTTTGTAAAGCTACTAGTTATTTAAAGTAGTTTAAAAGTAGCTTCAGCACAAGTTTTGACATGGAGACTGAGAACTAAACAACTGAAGCAACAAGACCACACTGAGAGCTGTGTGTAGTGTGTGTGTGTGTGTGTGTGTGTGTTTGTTTGTTTGTGTAGTGTGTGTGTGTGTGTGTGTGTGTGTGTGTGTGTGTGTGTGTGTGTGTTTGTGTAGTGTGTGTGTGTGTCTGATTGTTCAGTCATACCTTAGCTTGTTCACATTATCAACACCTCTCTTCACTCTGGTACATTTCCGAAAGTATTTAAGCATGTTTGGTAAGCCCACTGCTTAAAAAAACCATCTCTAAATCCAGCACTTTTAGAAAACTACAGACAGGTATCCCTTCTTCCATTCATTGCAAAGACACTTGAGTGAGTTGTGTTCAAGCAACTCTCTATGTTTCTTGTACAGAACAAACTCCTGGACAGCAACCAATCTGGCTTCAAAAAGTGGCCACTCAACTGAGACTGCCCTGCTCTCGGTTACTGAAGCCCTGTGACTGGCAAGAGCAGCTTCAAAAATCCTCAGTACTCATTTTGCTGGATCTGTCTGCTGCTTTTGACACAGTTAATCACCAGATTCTCCTGTCCACCCTCAGAAATATGGGCATCTCTTGAACTGTACTCCTGTGGTTTAAGTCTTACCTCTAAGGTAGGTCCTTCAGGGTGTCTTGGAGGGGTGAGGTTTCTAAAGTCGCAACAACTTGCTACTGGGGTTCCTCAAGGCTCAGTACTTGGACACCTTCTCTGATCCCAGCTCTACATGACGTGCTTTAGGATCTGTCATTCAGAAGCATGGCTTTTCCTATCACTGCTACGCTGATGACACTCAACTCTACTTCTCATTCCAACCAGATGACCCGACGGTAGTTGCTCGCATTTCAGCCTGTCTGAGTGGCATTTCTAGCTGGATGAATGACCATCACCTTCAGCTCAACCTTACTAAGACTGAACTGCTGGTGGTTCCAGCTAACCCATCGTTTCATCGCTGGGTTCGTCAACCATAACTCCTTCCAGGACGGTCAGAAACCTAGGAGTTTGTGATGGATCATCAGTTAAGCTTCACAGACCATATTGCTACAACGACCCGGTCCTGCAGATTTGCCTTATACAACATTAGGAAGATTAGACCCTTCCTGTCAGAGCAAGCCACCCAACTTCTTGTCCAAGCTCTTGTTCTCTCCAGACTGGACTATTGTAATGCTCTCCTGGTGGGCCTTTCTGCATGTACTATCAAGCCTCTACAAATAATCCAGAATGCAGCAGCGAGGGTTGTCTTCAATGAGCCAAAAAGAAAAAAAGCTCACGTTACTCCTCTCCTCATCAGGTTACACTGGCTACCAGTAGCTGCTCGCATCAAATTTCAAGGTACCTATGCTTGCCTACAAGACGACCACTGGCATGGCACCAATATACCTAAACTCACTAGTTCAAACTTATGCGCCCTCCAGAAGCTTGTGTTCTGCAAGTGAACGGCGCCTTGTGGTGCCATCCCAAAGAGGTTCAAAATCACTCTCACGGACTTTTTCCTGGACTGTGCCCGGCTGGTGTACTTCAGAACTGATACCAAACTGAAATTAAAATGTATAACTGTAGACATATAAAAAATACAAAATGCACATCAAAATAACTAAAACTTTAACTAAAATTAAAATGAAAACAGAAAATAAAAAAATTATTCAAAATATTAATAAAAACTGCAGTGTACAGTGCTAAAATAACCCTGAAGCAGCAATATTTGTGTTTCCAGTTGCTAATATTTCTCTCCTCAAGCAAACACAATTTCTTTAATCTGTGCACACACTAATTAATAATTAATGTAAAGAGATTCAATCCTGCATTTAAATGCAGTTATTTTGAACAATGAGCCACATGAATGCCAGAGACACAATGACAATCTAGCTGCCATTTCTCATTTGTGTTTAGTTTAACTAAAATAGTACTAAAATAACTCAAACAAAAGAAACTAAAACGATCAAATAAAAAAAATAAAAACTATATAGACATATTTAAAAAAAAAAATCAATAAAAGCAAACATTTATAAAAATTACAACAAATACAAAAATATTTCTAAAACTAACCAAAATTAAATTGACAACAGAAAACACAAAAATAAGAACTAATTTATACAATTTGAACAGAAACAATGTAAGTATGTCAGTAACAGTGGCCCACCTGCGCTGTTAAATCCAACAGAACCTGCTCTGGTTTTATCGCTGAGGGTCTCGTTCAGGTTTCTGTTAAACTCAGAGAGGGTTAGACACACACACTTCTCATTTTCACATCAAAACATCAGCGCTGTGTGTAAAAACACTTCAGAAACACGTCACTGTTTTTCTTCTTAGCTTAAAAAAGCCTCTGCTTTGTTCTTTCTTCCTGAGGGTTTGCTGCACTGGTTTCCAGAGTCTTTGGGAGTTTCCAGGAGCTGAGGAAAACATGTCATATTAGTTCATGTTTGCATTGATGGCCTGGTTTGATTGCATGATTAGTTGTTAGATCATAGTTTTTGAACATTCGCTGAAGTTCTGGCCATGCAGCTGTTTTTCATCCCTATAAACACACCAAAATATATAAATAAAAAGTTTACTACTTGGGCTTGACATATCTGAAGTTATTGTCATTTATCATGCAGTAATGAGCTTTTCTTCTGCCTTTCTTCTTGTTTCTCAGACATCAGTTTTTTATTGCACTTTTAATCTATTTTTCTTTGATTTTCATTTTCATCTCACACAGATTTTCATTGTTGTTTCTGGCACTCAGATGACTCATTGTTAAAATTAACTGCATATAAATATGGAATTGAATGCTACTATGCAGATACTATGCAGTCTTTAATTTTTAATTAGTTTTTGTTTTTTATATTTCTATTTTTGTTTTAATTCTAGTTAAAGTCTCAGTATTTTGTGTATTTCTCTCTTCTATTAGTTTAGGGTTTTTTAATATCTGTAGTATTTATGTATTTATTTATGGTATTTATTTATTTATTTTTGTTTAGTTTTATGTCAAGTTAAAATCAGAAATGATGCCTTGGCAAATAGCTTTTATTATTTATTTATTTATTTATTTATTCTATTTCAGTTGGTAGTTTAATTATTTAATCATTTATTTATTTATTTATTTTAGTAACATTGCTCATCCAGAGAGACACATTTAAAGGAGGAGAAGATGTTTCTTTGTCTTGTGATTCTCTCTTACAGCATTAACAGAAAGCCTAACAATGAGACCAGATGGAGTCGACTCTTTAAACAATTAAACAAATCTGGAAGTGATTTCATTAATGTCAAGTAAGACATCTGTAAAGAACAATTACTAACAGTTTCTTTCATCTAAATGGTTTTAAATCGATTAATCAGCGTGTTGTGATGGTTTGTTGTGTTTGTCTGTGAAGAATCGCTCAGGAGATCGTCTGAAGTCAGGGTTTTGTTCAGTGTATTACTGCTGTTTGTTAGTTTGCTGAGGTTTGATGCTTTAACTCATTACAGTACAGAGCTGTATTTCTAATTCATTCTTAAGCTTTTCTCAGAGAAGATCAGCATTCTTTTAAAGGTGGTTTGGTTTCGAAAGGATCTGTTCAATACTGGTAACATACGACAGCACAACAATACATGAAGTATGAAGAATATCATATTCATAGTGCTCTCTGATTCTGTACTTCTCATTGTTATGATTATGTTATTATGAGGTTTCCAGAGCATTCTGGGAGGTCGTTAGGTTGTTGCTTTGCACAAAAAAAAAAAAATCTTTAAAAAATTTATCGAATTAAGTGAGTTGCATAAAGCAGATAAATATCTGCCAAGGTGTTCCAAAAAATAATCTTGTTTTTTTCAGAAAAGCTGACTTTTCTGACTCCACTGGGAGATTTTTATTGCTCATGCTTTAAGCAAAGAACACACTTAAATTATACTCATTTTACAGAACAAAATAATATCGTAAATCATTTTACTTCTCTAGTAACTGTAACGTGATTTAAAGTAGGATTGTTTTTTTCAGAAAAATTTGCCCTGAAAAACAATAGGAAAATACTGAGGAAAAGTTTTTTTTTTTTTTTTTTTTTGCAAGTGATTTCCTGATTTTATTATTTTATTTTAAGGATTAGGTAAAAGTCAGTTGAACTTCAGAAAGCATTCATGTTTGCAGTTAGTGTTTCTGAGCATGACGAGAGACGAGGCGCGGCGTCAGATGCTTTAAACAAAATCACAGCAGTAGTATCATGTTTTCTGTCTTGATTCATTGGGATCTTGACTCAAATCTTGATTTCTCTGGTTTTTCTTGAAGGTAACAAGGTTCTAAGAATAATTGCTGCATGGGTTTTCAGTGTCTTAATGAAGCACAGCAGCTCAGACATTCTGATAAAACAACTTACAGAAAGAGAGAAGGTCCTGCAGGCTTGAAACAGCATGAAGGTGAGTACATGATGATCTAGTGCTTTTAAAGCCTGACAGCTGAAGTTTGAGTCCTGAAACTCCACAGAAGACATGATGACAGGACAGATGGACTTCTGTTCTGAGTGTGTCAAAGCTGTCCAGAGGTCAAAGGTCAACAGTGAAACCAAAACTGTTCCTCTATAATTTGCTGGGGGCCAGAAAACCACAGAAACAGTGCTTGTCTCGGTCAAAGCTGTGTTGGGAAACCGAGAGGACTTGAATATGATGATGCATTAGAAAATAAAATGAGATCTTTTTAGAGCCATTTCCAGCATCATCTTGTAAATTGCTTTAATAGCGTAAAAACCAGTGTTCGTGTTAGACTTTAATAACATTGTCTGTCATTTTTATGCATAGGGTTGTAAAAATTCCGTCATAATCTGTTATGGCTCATCATTTTATTTATAATAACACATTTAGTTGCTTTTATTTTGTTCACATTTTCATTTTTCAATCATGGAACCTATAGGATAGAGCTGAGACAAAACCAAAGAGCACACCCGCAGTGATAGCAGGAGGCCATTAAAAACACCTTAAAATTAATGTCATTTCTTCTGATTTTAATTGACGGACAGCCTGCAGATTTTTTTCCATCACTTCTAAATAAATCTGTACATGATGGCACATTTTCAGTAACGTGACTCTGGTACAAACATACACTTTTAGTCAAAATATTGGAATAAATAATGCTCAGCAAGGTTGCAATTTTTGTGATCAAAACATACTGAATACAAATGTGAAATATTTGTACAATTTAAACAAGGTGTTTTTCTGTGTGAATCTCGAAGTTAAACTGTATTTATTTCTGTTGTGTGCAGCTGTATTTTCAGCATCCATTACTACAGTCTTGCAGTGTCAATGATCTTCAGAAATCATGAAATATGATGATTTGCTGCTCAAGAAACATGTTGTAGTTGAACACAGTTGTGTCCTGCACCATATTTTTGTGGAAAGTGTGAATACATTTATATTCTTCAGGATTTCACAGATGAATAGAAGTTAAAAAAGAACAGCATTTATTTGAAATAGAAATATTTTGTAACATTATGTCTCCTGCTGTCACTTTTGATTCATTAATGCATCCTTTTGATAAATAAAACTATTAATTTCTTCTTTTTTATTGTAGATACACCAAACTTTTGAATCACAGTTTGTATCAGATTCCACAAAAAATATATTTACACATGATTTTTTACATATTTTAATGATTTTCTGAAGATCATCTGTGACACAATGAAGACTGGAGTAATGATGGCTGAAAATTCAGCTGCCAAACTCACAGCAAATAAATGACAGTTTAACAGAGATTCACATAGAAAGAACAGCAGTTTTACTACATTGTAATAATATTTTCACATTTTTACAGTATTTTGATCAAATAAATGCAGCCACAGTGAGCAGGAAAGAGATGGTCTTTCCAAAAAATTTAATAAATAAAATAATCTAATTAACAAAAAATCATCATCCATTGCAAACTTTTGGCCTGTACTGGCTGATGTTACTCTTATTGTTATAGAATTAGGTTACATATTTATTTAAATTGATTGTAAATAAGGGTGATTAAAACACGGTTTGTGCTGCTAGAGCGTCCTCCTTCAAAAGACTCAAAATATTCTGGTAAACACTTTCACTCTGGAGTTCAGCCGTATGGAAAGTGATGATATTGTGTTTGATTGGATTACACACTGAGTTTGGTTGTGAATTCTTTTGAAATGAAGAGCGAAAGCAGATGTTCATCGATGACATGGAAACCTATTCTAGTAAATACTGAATACAAAAGAAACTCCAGCGTGCGTCTCGTTTTGCGCTGGCTCCTGACATCCTTCAGCGAAACCAAACACTTGTTTTAGGAACACTCATCCACTTATTGTTGGACAGATCACCAGTGCTGCTGGATACTGCTCAAAGCAAAAGTCATAAATTAAATTTCAGTCGGATGTCTTCTGATACATGTGTTTTATTGAAAAATGTTACGCTTTACATTAAGCTTTTTAGCCATTCATAATGCATGTAGTGAGCATTACATATTTCACTATCAGCTGTAACAAAAATTGCATTATAATATTTACATATTCCTTGTTACGTGTTTGTCTTTGTCCTTATGCATTTTACTTTCTTACACTGCATAGATGGCATATTATGATGTATTATGACTGTGGTTGCAGATCATTTGATGCTTTAATGACATGCAAATAATTCATGTATTAAAATACTTTTATAATGCATGTATATACAAAAGTAAACTATTACCAAAATGTTTTCATTATAAAATGCATATCGGTTTGGTTGCATAAAATCGGATTATGTGTGAGTTAACGAGTAAAATTGAAAAGAAAGCATAAAACTAAAACCATTTTTTCTTACTTTGAATAAATGTTCAAATGAAAAAATATATAAAAAAATTTTATTTATTAAAATCTATTATAATATTGATAAAATTACTTTAGCTTATTTTATTTCAGCTAATTGCCAAGGAAATATTTCAGTAATTTTAATTTATTTTAAATAGAACGTGCACAAAAATGGATATATAGATATAAAATAAAAAACATATATAGACATAAAATAATCATAATTAAAACAAAAGAAAATGCAATGAAATACTTAAAACTTTAACAAAAATCAACATGAAAACTGAAACAAAATCTGAATATAAAAGAAACTAATTCAAATCCAGTGATCTATAAATCCGCATGGCACAGGATTGCAGGTTTCTTTGGACCCCATTTAATGTTTATTTCTGTGCTCATTCTTACTGCTTTCACAATATAAAAACAGCGGTTCCAGACCACTGTAAAACTACATTAAAAATGAATTGGCATATGATGATGTATTCAGCCTGGGCTGTGATTACTCAGTTAGTAGCTGTATTGAATGAATATGTTAGGAGGTTCCAGCAAGATCAGAAGGATGAAGAATCATAATATTATTCAGCAGCTTTGAAATTCCGTGCATCTGACAACAATTGCTGTATTGTTGAGTCTTGATTCCATCTTCATTAGTCCTTTTTCCTCACCAGACCGAGGACTGAGACGATATTCAAATGAGATTTTTAAGATTCACCGCAGATTTTTAATAGGCAACCAAAAGTCAAACTTTAAAGGTTTTTAAAGACAGAACCAGCAATGAATTCATTACAGAAGCACCGGACAAAAGTTGGTGTGTTAGTTTAATGTGGTGCGCATGATGGACTCGGCTTCAGTAATCTCAGGACACTGATAGGAAGATGGGTTTCTGTCTGAAATGGATGGATGGATGTGTCTGAAACGCAGGCAGGAATCTGCAGCTCTTTTCAGAACTCATCAGATCTTTGATTGACGAGCGCTCAGTAATGTCAGGTGCTGTTTTCTGATAAAACCTGACATTAGAGAAGCAAAACAAAACTGTAGTTGGTTGAGTTTGATGTCCGCCAGATGTGGTCTTTATGTTCTAGAAGAACCTTGATTTGTGGAACAGAGTTTATGGGTGTTAAAGCTGGAAATCAAAGCTGGTGTTTTAATATATATGAAGGTGGTGTGGTCCAATGGCATTCTATGCAGAGACATATAAATATGTTTTTTTAGTACTAAGATAATACTAAGATATATGAAACTCATAATGGTGAGAAGTAAACTTCCAATTTTGATTATAATCTTGCGTTTCTGGGGAAAAAGAAAAGTAAAAACTTTGAAGATGTAAACTTTGAAGTACTGAATTTGAGATTAAAACCGTGCAATTGTGAGAAAAGTGTTGTAATCAAAAGTTTGACATGAGGCCTAGACAGAAATCAGTGCCGCTCATCATGTATAAAAGCTGTTATGGACTGGTTCACTAGAGCTAGAAAAGAGCAATAATTCAATATGCAAATTGCTAGGAAGGATTATTGTATATGATATAAAAAAATCTTCAGTGTTAAAAAAAGCAGTTCGTAGCGGAGTGGTGTGGTTGAATTATAACTTCAAAATTAAGTGAGGTTGCGTTCAGTTGTTTTGGAGTAATGTCAGTAAAACATGTGCCATGAAAATAATAAGCATTCAAGATATTATAAAACTCAGAATTAGAGGCAATGACAGATTTGTGAGAGAGGTAACTTTAACTTGTATGAAATATTAAAACTCCCAATTTAGAGAAAAAAAGTCAGAACTGCGAAATNCTTGCAATTCTGAGGAAAAAAGTCAAAATAAGTCATTAAATGCTTATTAGTTATATAAGTATTTATATGCGAGCAAAGCTTCTTCTTTGCTTAAGCCAGAACTGTAAGCTCATTATCATATGGACAAAGAACTGTAGAAATAAATAAATGTGGAAAAATACAATTATACTTAAACAAATAAAAGTAGAGATGCTAATTGATTTATTTTATTTTATTTGTAACATTTCCCTGTAGATTTATTCATGCATTTATTTATTTGTTTTTGTTATATTAGACTTCTTTGTATATTCATTTATATGCTTATTTATTTATTTATAACTTTGGCAGCCTTGGCATTCCGTAAAGACCGTGTTCAATCAGAAATTATTTAATATTCAAACTTAAAGTTTAAAGTTTGATTCATTTCTGTGAATTTGGTTTAAACTCTAATTTAATTGATCGATTTAAAACTTTTTAATTTAAATAAAAGCAATGAGACACACACTATCCTTTCAAATGTTTGGGGTCAGTAAGATTTTTAATGTTTTGTGTGTGTGTGTGTGTGTGTGTCCTTCAGAAGGAAATACGCATGTGCGGTGTTTCAGTGTGCAGCGGCCTCTGCTGGACAGAACACACTCATCAAGAGCATGTTCACGTTCAGCAAGGTTTATAAACAGAGGTGCACATCATTTTTTCAGCCTGGTTCTCATAAGAGAACCTGGAGATTTGGTTTGGTAAGCGGTTATGATATGGTTCAAATAGATGCTAGAAAAGGAGCAATATAATTCAATATGTCCAACATGCTAGATGAAGAAATGATTGTTATACGTGGCATATAAAAAAATTCTTCAGTTGAAATAAAAAGATGTGTCAGGTAGCGAGAGTGGTGTGGTTGAATACTAATCTTCAAAAATAAGTAGAGGGTGGTTTCAGTTGTTTGGAGTAAATGTGCAGTTCAAAACATGTGCGCCATGAAATAATAAGAATTAAAAGATATTAACTCAGAAATTTGAGGCAAAGACAGATTGCGTCGAGATGTATAACTTAATTGCCATTGAAATATTAAACTATCCAATGTAGACGAAAAAAGGAAGTCCGAACTGCTATAATAGTAAAAAAAAAAAAAAAAAAAAAAAAAAAAAAAAAAAACTTTACTAATTCAATTGTGACTAACTTCTACTCCTAAAGGACATTCTTCATAAGGAAATGAGCTGTCGGTGTTTCGTGTGCAGCGGCCTCTGCTGGACAGAACCACTCATCAAGAGCATGTTCACGTTCGCAAGCTTAATATCAAAGGTGCACTCATTTTTCAGCCTGGTTCTCATAAGAGAACCTGGAGATTTGGTTGGGTCCCACACTTCATATAGGCGTGACCCATTAAATATAAAACAATATACAGAATATGAGATAAAAATATTAATAATAGTTATCAATAGTATTTAACGTTATTTATTTACTATTTTAAATAACATAAGACCTAATAATAAGGTGTGTATTATTAATAAAAATAAAGTGGCCTGGATTAAGTAGAGGTTTGTTCAGTTTTTTTGGAGTAAATGTCGTAAAACATGTTGCCATGAAATAATAAGAATTACAAGATTTAAACTCAGAATTATGAGGCAAGACAGATTGTGAGATGTAAACTTAACCTTGCTATTGAAAATATATAACTACCAATTTAGAAAAAAAAGTCAGAACTGCGAAATGTAAAAAAAAAAAAAAAAAAAAAAAAAAAAAACCTTTACTAGTTCAACTGTGAATAACTTCTATCCTAAAGGACATTCTATCAAGGAAATGAGCATGTCGGGTTTCAGTGTGCAGCAGGCCTCGGCGTGACAAACCACCCATCAGAGTGTCACGTTCAGTCAGCTTAATAATCAAAGGTGCACATCATTTTTTCAGCCTGGTTCTCATAAGAGAACCGGAGATTTGGGTGTGGTCCCAGACTGCATAGCGTGACCCATTAATAAACTTGCAGTTATGAGATAAAATGTCAAAATTGTGATATGTAAAATTGAAGTATGTTTCTGAGAGAGAATAATCTGAATTTTGAGATATAAACTTGCAATTGTAATTTTATAACTCAGTTTCTGAGAAAAAAAAAAAGAAAAGAAATGTTAAAAATAAAATGCAAATATTTACTACTACTTTCTTTGTTTACCTCTTTAAGAAGAAGCGCTTTATGTATTCCCCAAGTTGTTAGTTGCTTTGGATAAAAGCGTCTAAAAATAAATAAATAAAAGCGTTTTCATCATTTTCAAACTTAAAA
>NC_056605.1:33871420-33965191 GCF_018340385.1 Cyprinus carpio | reverse complement strand
AATGCATCAAAATGTTCAAGCGGGCAAAAATAGACGTCGGTTAGACGCGAATTGACAGCTCTATTTTGTTGCGTTTGGTGGAACGCAGCATCACTATTCAGGAATTTTCCACCTTGCACTTTGGTGGAAAAAAGTTTTTTTTATCTTCAGTTGCAAAATGCAGAGTTTTCTCAGAAATGCAAGGATTAGCCTCCATTTAATTATTTTTATTTATTATTTTTTTCTCAGAATTATGGCATGTCAAGCGGTCAAGTCAGGAGTCTAAACATTTGTGAACAAAAAAAAACATAATTGTGAAATATAAACTAAATTCTGATAAAACAGTCGACAGTGAACTTGCAATTAAGAGTTATAAACTTGCAATTATGAGGAGGACAAAGTGTCCAATTCTGGAGATGTTAATTCAAGAAAAAAGTCAGCTTAGACTTACAAGAACTGTACATCTTGCAAAGTTAGAACCTGACAAGATATAAACTCAATTACAATTTAACCAAACTCACACGTTTGAAAAAGAAAAGAACTGCACAAATCTGATGCAATTAAAAAAAAGTGAGGTTGTAAACATGCAGTTATGAGATTAAAATGTCAAAAGAATTGTGATATGTAAACTTGAAAGTATGTTTCTGAGAGAGGGAAAAAATCTGAATTTTGAGATATTAAACTTGCAATTGTAATTTTCTAACTCAGTTTCTGAGCAAAAAAAAAAAATGGTGAAAAGAATGCAAGATGTAAACTTGCAATTAAGAGTGTAAAGCTTTGCAATTGTGACCAACTTCGTTGATGCTGCGGACCAAAAAGTCAGACTTGTGAGATTTAAACTCAAAACTTGAAAAACTCAAAAAAACAAAAAAAAAAAAATAAAACCCTCAAAATTCTAATATATAAAAACTCACAGTTGCAGTTTTATATAACTTGCAAGTCTGAGGAAAAAAGAGATCAAAATAAGTCATTAAATGCTTTATTAATTATATAAAGTATTTTAGGGCTGCAAATGATTAATCATGAGTAATAACACAAAATAAAAGTTTTGTTTACATTATATATATGTGTGTGTACTGTGTATATTTATTAGGTATCTATAAATACACACAAATACATGTATATATTTCAGAAGAATATGTTATGTTTATATATTAAATATATTTATATAATATAAAATATAAGAATATACATATATAAATGTATATACATGTAAATATTTTCTAAATATATAATTTATGTGTGTGTATTTATCTATACATAGCTAAATACTACCTGTAACAAATATATATTATGTAAACAAACTTTTATTTCGGATGTGATTATCGATGTTAATCACTTTGACAGCATAAAGTATTATTGCGAGCAAAGCTTCTTCTTTGATTACGCCAGAACTGTAAAAACTCATTATCATATGGACAAAAGAACTTGTGAGAACTAAATATAATGTGGAAAAATTTACAATTCTACTTAAACAAAATAAAAGTAGAAGATTGCTGAATTGATTTCCTTTATTTTATTTGTAACATTTCCACCCGGTAGATTTATTCATGCATTTATTTATTTGTTTTGTTATATTGAGCTTCTTTTGTATATTCATTTATATGCTTATTTATTTATTTACAACTTTTAGCAGCCTTGGCATTCCGTAATGACCGTGTTCAGACAGACGTGGTAATATTCAAACTTAAAGCTTAAGAAGTTTGATCCATTTCTGTAGTTTGGTTTAAACTCTAATTTAATTGATCGTTAAAACTTTTTAATTTAAATAAAAAGCAATGAGAACACACACTATCCTTTCAAATGTTTGGGGTGCGGTAAGATTTTTAATGCTTTGTGTGTGTGTGTGTGTGTGTGTGTGTGTGTGTCTCACTGTGACTGGAGTGCCAGCATACAGCACTCAGAGACATGCCAGGGTGTTTCTGGGTGGTTGCTAAAGTGTTGCTAGGTAGTTGCCATGGTCTATGCTAGAGTGTTCTGGGTTGTTTACTAGGGCGTTGCTAGGGTGAATGCAGAATATTGATAGGGTTTTTGGGGTGGTTGCTACAGTGTTGCTAGGTAGTTATGTGGTTGCTAAAGTTTTTTGATGTGGTTGCTAGGGCATTGCTATGTTGATATTAGGGTGTTTCTGGGTAGTTGCTAGGCTATACTAATGTATTATGTAATATTGCAGTGCTCCTAAACCTCAAAGGGTAAGTGTGGTAAATGTTTTGATGTTGTGGTGTTGTACCTGTCCTCCGGCAGCACTCCGCCTGCCAGCTTCACCACTGTGGGAAGAACATCCATCAGACTTGTTGGTTCTGCCGCTTTAGACTTTAACATTGTCCATCATTTTGACAGACAGGGGTAAAAATTCCGTCATAATCTATTATTACTCGTCATTTTAGTTTTCATCTTTTAATTATAATAGCCCATTCAAGTGCTTGTATTTTTGTTCGCAGTTTCATTTTTAATAATGAGCCTACAGAGATGACATAAAGACTTTCTGCATTTATTTATTTATGATGAGAACAGATGAACAGAAACTGTGTCACTTTTTCATGTTCAACCGCAGTGACCTTAGAGGCCACTAAAAACAACAAAATATGAAAAAAAAAAAGATTTAGCGCTGCTGCTGATTTACAGAGCGTCAGTGACTGAATGTCCCACCGTTTTGAATTGTGTTGAAAAACAGCATGGGAGAGCCTAGATTTAATGCTTTCAGTTTTTGAGCTGTCAACCATGTCCGGGACGCAACTGCGGACTCAGGACTTATGTGTGCTCTTTTTTTTTATTTTGAAACATAACAACATTTTTAAGTCACACAAACCAACCTTAAAACCACGCAACATTACAAAATAGAAATCCGATTTTATTCTATTTTGATATGGGGATCAAAGAAAAGCAACTAATATGATTTCACCTCTTAAAAAAATGTTTATGGTACAGATATTTCCAAACTTTTACATACTTTTGCCCAGTACACATTCAGACATAAAATATGAAGACCTGACCAGTATACAGGACTGATGCGTCTTCATATTAAATGACGTTCCCCTGGAGCTCCTTCTGAGGTTTTCTTCAATTAATGCCCGTTATTTAGGAATCGTCCTGACATCAGCTTGAGTTGCTGAGTTTTTAATCTTCAAGTTGCCAAAATGCAGAGTTTTCCAGAAATTGCACGATTTTTGTTTCCTCTCAGAATTCTGCATGTGAATGCGGTCAAGTCAGGAGTTCTTAACATTTGTGGGAAAAAAATCATAATTGTGAAATATAAACTAAATTCTGAGAATAACAGTTAAACAGTGCAACTTGCAAATTAAGAGTTTAGAACTTGAGGGTTTCTGAGGAAAAAAAATGGTCATTTGGCGATGATGTGAAAATCAGAAAAAAGTCATCTTTAGAATTACAAGAACTGTACATTTGACAAAGTTAGAACTTGTCAAGGGAATAAACTCAATTACAATGTTTTCTTAAAACTCACAATTTTGAAAAAGAAAGAACTGCACAATTCTGAGGAAAAATTTCAAAAAAAGTGTATGTGTAAACCTTGCAGTTTATGAGATAAAATGTCAAAATTGTAGATATGTAAATTGAAGAGATGTTTTCTGAGAGAGACAAAAAATAATCGGAATTTTGGAGATATAAACTTTGCAATTGTAATTTATAACTCACCTCTGAGGGAAAAAAGAGAAAAAAGAAAAAAAAAAAAAGAAATGCAAGATGGTAAACTTGCATTAAGAGTTTATAAGCTTGCAGTTGTGACCATACTCGTGATTCTGAGAAAAAAATAGTCAGACTTGTGAGATTTTAAACTCAAAACTTGAAAACTCAAAAAACAAAGAAAAAACATCAAAAATTCTAATTATATAAACAAACTCACAGTTGCTAGTTTTAATAACTTGCAATTCTGAGGAACAAAAGTCAAAATAAGTCATTACCCATGCTTATTAATTATATAAGTATTATAATGCGAGCAAGAGCTTCTTCTTTGCTTAAGCCAGAACGTGTAAACTCATTATCATATGGAGAAAGAACTGGGTAGAAATAAATAAATGTGGAAATACCAATTATTCTTAAACACGATAAAAGTAGAGATGCTAAGTGAGTTTATTTTATTTTATATGTAACATTTTCCTGTAGATTGTATTCATGCATTTTTATTTGTTGGTTGTTATTTTAGATTTCCTTGTATATTTATTTATAATGCTTTATTTATTTATTTTATAACTTTTGCCATCATTGGCATTCCGTATGTGAAAGACCGTGTTCAGACAAGACATTTATTTAATATTCAAAACTTAAAGTTAAAGTTTGATTTTTCATTTCCTGTTGAATTTGGTTTGAACTTAATTTAATTTGATCGATTTAAAAACTTTTTAATTGTAAATACAAGCAATGAGGACACACAACTACCCTTTCAAATGTTTGGGGTCGGTAAGATTTTTAATGTTTTGTGTGTGTGTGTGTGTGTTTGTGTGTCACCACTGTCGACGACTGGGTTCCAGCAGACAGGCACTCAGAGACATGCCAGGGTGTTTCTGGGTGTTGCCTAAAGTGGTGCTAGGTAGTTGCCCATGGTCTATCGCTAGAGTGTTCTGGGTTGTTTACTAGGGCGTTGCTAGGGTGAATGCAGAATAGACCTGATAAGGGTTTTTGGGGGTGGTTGCTACAGGTGTTGCTAGTAGTTTATGTGTGTGCTAAAGTTTTTTGTGGGAATGTGGTTTGTTAGGGCATTGCTAATGCTGATATTAAGGGTGTTTCTGGGTAGTTGCTAGGCTATACTATGTATTATGTAATATTGCAGTGCTCCTAAACCTCAAAGGGTTAAGTGTGGTTAATAATGGTTTGATGTTTAGTGGTGTTGTAACCTGTCCTCCGGCAGCACTCACGCCTGCCAGCTTCACCACTGTGGGGAAGAAAACATCCATCAGACTTGTTGGGTCTTCTGCCGCTTTTAGACTTTAACATTTTTCCATCATGTTTGACAGACAGGGGTTAAAAATGCCGTCATAATCTAGTATTACTCCGTCATTTTAAGTTCTTCATCTTTTAATTATAATACCACCATTCAAGGTGCTGCTGAGTAATTTTGTTCGCAGTTTACATTTTAACTAATAGACGCGATCAGGGACGATCATAAAGGACTTCCTTTCTGCATTTATTTATTTATGATAGAGACAGATGAACAGAACCTGTGTCACTTTTCATGTTCGACAACCGCTCAAAGTGACAGCAAGAAGAGTACCACTAAAAAACTAACAAAATATGCAAAAAAAACAAAAACAAAACACACACACACAAAAAAACGCCATTCGATGTCCTCGATTTTAATAGCTTCTCATTGTTAATGACCCAATAATCAAATTCTTAAGTCCCAACCCGATTCCTGTTGTTCAGTTTTTATGCATGAACAGTACAGTGCGCCTCCCATCCAATAAATCACAATAGGCTAAGTTTTGTACGTTGTTAATTAAAAACAAATAAATACATGTTATTTATTATTATTATTTATTATTAAAATGAGTTTTTGATTGAGTAACTTGAAGATATGGTGTGTGCTTGAGCTACAAACTGGTGAACTGATTCAAAGAATGATTCATTCACAAACAGGGGCAGTTTTTGGCACAGTTGAGCCAGAGGCCTTCATAAGACCTTGCAATATAACAGCTCGCGGGAGCCACGGATTCATTTTGCATTGCCTGTTTTATGGTTTTTTTTTTTTTTTTTTTTTTGGACTCTAAGTCCCGGTAGCCAGTGACTTACACTTTATAAATCACCTAAGGACCACAGTTTCAGCTAAAAATCTTCTTTACTGTTCTACTGAATCTCCAAAAAGTCTCCCACATCTTGGATGACCTGTATGGGAAAGTAAATATCAACAGCCACATTTTCATTTTGGGCGAACGCTCACTTTAATTGTTATATTTGATTGGATGAATTGATGCTTCTCATTGCTTTTACTCATCACTTAAGCAATCATCCAGTCCGCTTCTTCCCAGCGTTGTCCTCATACAGCCCATGTTTGCTTCTTTCCGGCAAAGGCCCTCGGACACAAAGAGGGGTGCGTGTGCACATGTGCCCAATGACAGAGAAATAAGAGCAAGAAAGGCTTGTTCTCTGTGTGTCTGAGACATCATAAATCAGAGCACCAACACAGTTCATAATCACCTCTTAAACCAAACCAAAGAAATGTTTCCCACCGGCAGGCAAAAGAAATGAGTGCGTGGGAAACACAACCAGACCCGTAAAGCTGATCTTGTCGGGACAAGTCTAACGAGTCATTCTTCTGCATTAACCAACTTCAAATGAAGCAATGCATGGCATGCAAATGTCGACACGGTGTGAGGCGATCTCACGCGAACACATCAAGAACACATGCACAAACTTCAGCACAGGTAAATAAGAAATTTATAGTTTGAATGAAGAAAAAAATGAATCTTTATTAACAGTGCCCCATTGGATTTCTGAAATGAGCTTTCATGCAGTGTGTAAACACAGTCTCTAAGGGAATGAAAACATCCTGCAAAAGTTTAAATCTGAAAGTGCAATGCCACCATGTTAAAGTTATTGTCTCCCTCAAAAGAAAGAGTGCGACTCTGAATCAGTGAAACAAGTCGTTTTAAAAAAGAATCCTAAGTTGAAGTCAACATGAAACATTAGCCATATTGCCCCGCAGATCGACCTAAAGCCACAAATAGAACTTGTTGTGCGATTTTCGTGTGTGGTCTGAATTATAAATGCAGATTCATTCTTTGCCACTAGTGCTGCTGCTTCTTGGAGGCAGTAAAAATGCGGTTTCAGCTGTAACTCTGTAAATACAAAGCCTCTACACACACTGCTGCTTTTAATTTCAGACAACACGCTGCGCGGCGCGCTGTGTGTTCCAATCAGATCAGCTCACCCGGCAACGAATTACGGCCATCGACCAGGTCAAAGGAGGGGTCCGTGGGCAAGCAATGAATACGTTGAGCAAAAGCGTACTGGGAGCCTATTCGTTGAGGGCAACTAAAGTAAGAATATAAATTGCCATATTATTAGACAAGAAAGTGTTTTTTTTTTTGACCTTGCAGGGCATGTCAACCCTGTTGATTGGCGGATCTCCCAAAATCCAAAATAAGTGAACTTTCATAACCCATAATAGGGCCTACTTTTCAATTGACTCAGCAGGTAACAAGCTAAATATTTTTATTTTTGTGGATTTTGTTGTGGTATTTAACAAACCCCCTTGGAGTTTTGTTCCCAGTTGCACATTCATCTGTGACGAGGCGATGTCTTTTTTAGTTATGGATGGAAGAGTCTTTATTTTACTACTATTTGGACTGTTGAAAAAAAATAAAATAAACCCAGCCTACATGCCAGTCTTCTAACGGTTGTGAAGGAGCAACGACAAATTTTTAATTAATGCTGTCAAACCAATTCAAGTCAGATGATTAAATTCGCGTCCAAAAGAAAAGTTTTTGTTTACATAAATATGTGTGTGGGTAAACGCCTCACACACACACACACACACACACACACACATATATAATAATATAATATATATATATAGAAAATATGTATTTACATTATATTCCTATTCATATAGTTTATATTATATAATAAATATATATTATAGATTTATATATACATAATGGCATATTTAGCACAGCACACACATATATTATGGTACAGAAAAAAAAAACATTATATTTTGGATTGCGACTCTAATTTGTTTTGACAGCACTATTGGGTTTACAGTGATAACTTCCAGATTAATTTAGTATTTGGACATCTTTTTGTTCGTTACTTGTCTACGCCGTTAACTTTCTTACTTTGGTTGTGTCCTTCATATTTTTTTATTTTATTGCGTTTTATTATGTGTTCCCCTGCTATATTTTTTTAGATTCTGTTACTTTAAGTTTCGTATTTATTTAGTTTTATATTTTGTCTTAGTATTTTTATCTAACTTAATTATCTCTCGTTCTTCTCATTTTTTGTGTGTATTCTAAGTCGTAGCTGTGTGTCAGCCGCCTCCATCGTTCTTGGTGTCTCAGTTCTTCCTCTCCTCAAAGAAAATTAAAAAAAATTGAACACACAGTACCAAACCTCTAAAAACTTATAAGATTATATACATTATTAGATTTTCACCTCCTCCTGCCCATCAAATTAAAGGCAGCCCAGTGGAGGGAATTTACCAAAGAAGGAAGCTGAATTTAAGTTTAAATTAGTAAAGTGTCATAAAACCAAATTAGATTACTCATGAAAATACTGCCAATGAACATTTTACAGAATGAAGGATCGGAAATATGCTGCCTTATATACTAGCCTGGAAAATAATGTCCACAATGCAAAATATCTTTAATAGTTCAGCTGCTAAAAATTTAGCATTTAGTTTTTCCTTACTGTCCCAAATCCTGAATTACTTATCTTTACAGGGTTATTATCGATTAACTAAATCTAAAACCATAAAACATATTTATTTTAATTGAAATGACAATAAACTGTAACTAATATAACGTTATCATGAAATTAAAAAATAAATAATATTTGTAAAATTCTAATCTTTCAGGTAGAAGTACTATAATAACTAAAACTGAAATTATGTAAAAAAAAATTGTGAATAAGTACTAAAATATTAACTAAGATTAAAATGAAATATTATATATAAGATGATGTGTGTGTGTTGTGTGTGTGTGTGTGTGTGTGTGTGTGTGTGGGTAGTATTGCTCTGTATCATGGAATAATATAATATATGCATTATAATCACTATGTAAAATTACTGTTACTACTTAATTAGCTGTTCTTACATAAAATTATTTTTATATTTTTATCATCCATTTTATATTTAGCAGACAATAGATTTTTTTTTTCTTTTTAATAGGTAAATAAATAAAGGGTACTTCCAGCCAAAGAGTGTTACATTGCTCTCCAAAAAACATTTCACAATTGTATTTGCCCAGTCCTTCCTGGGTTTGTCTCACTGTCGCTCTGTCGCTACTTGTTATGTGCTCTTACTGTGCAATAACATTACGCACATGGGTTATATAAAGATGTACCCACCCTATGTAATTCAAACTGCCCTACAATTATAATTAACAAGATTTAAAAGCAACACAAAACACAAACACAGAGGACGGTTCCGCTCGCGCGAAAAGTCCACTGGTTATTTCGGTCAGATTCAACCACAATCTTGCTCAAAGTGAATTTCGGATGCCATCGGTATAGAATAATTTCGCTTTCTCATATCTATCATTGTGGTCGTCGTGGATGCAAAAACAAACATGTGTGATTTAATGAACACTTTTTAAAAGTAAACGAAATGAGAATGCCTCATCCCCAGAAGGCTCTTACGATCATTACACATGCAGACAGCCGCACACACACATCTATATCGCGCGATCCCTCTCAAACCGATATGAAAAATACATTCAAAACCATTATTAACAAGTCCTAGGTGCTAGTCCAGAACTGTCACGGTTCGTACAGGGCAGTAGAATGATATGATCGATATATTATGACAAAGCCCTAATACTGAGCGTCAGCGCAGATAATTTGTTGCTGACGTACTGGTTACTGTGAATGCTGTGTACTGTGAAGTGCTCAGTGACTATCAGCTATTGTGACGTATTTACGCTGTGTAGAAGCAAGATCTCCAAATGCTGTCGGCCTCACAGGACTCGGGTCTGACTATTCACTGCTTCGGGTTAAGAGGATATAATCTATAACTGATGATTTTCAGGACTTAGCATCTATACGGGCTTAACTGCAGCGCAACGAAAATACACAAAAACATCACAAATACAGTAAGCCCTTCACATCATTGTCATGGTGACTCGTAGTTTATTACGACGCTTTCCCTCAACTGTTTCCCTTCTCAGGAGTTAAGACAGCTGGACATACTATGTCCACCAGCAGCACAAACTAGGGATTCTTTATCTCATTGTATAAATAACTAAACAAAACTCGTTCGGTCCTTTATACCGTCTCTATAGCCTGACCCACCTTTGAAATCTTATTAACTATTACAGTTATTCAGCAGTATTATGAACTGGACAGTCTTGCCTATTGTTTTTATTAGACTGATACCGAATCATGGCTCCGGTCTACACAACGGGGGGGGGGGTAACCTTCGATATCGAACAGCAACAAGAGAGGATGTGTTTCTCCTCGATTGTCTGACGAGCTTGGTTTAAGTGTTTAATTTTGATGTCCAAATGGTAACGTGATTATATCTAGTATATTGTTGTTTTCCGGATCACTGCTTGTCTAATCCTCATTGAGACAATGTGCCTGTCGACCCCATCAGATCTGGAATGTTACACCGGAGTACATGTGGGGGTTCTTTATTGTGGTTGCTAGGTTAGTTGGGGGTTTCTGGTTGGTTGCCATGAGTGTTGCTATGTAGTCATCCTTAAGGGTGTCTAGGTTGGTTGCTACGTAGTCAATTGGTCCTACTGAGTGGTTGTTAGGTATTTGTGACCAGTTTACTAGAGTGTATGCTAGTATAATAGTTATGGTGTTCTCTGGGTAGGTTAGCTAGTTAGTTGTGAGTTTTCTGGTTTGGTTGCCAGGGTGTTGCTAATGGTTGTTGTATACAGCGGGATTCTGGGTGATTGCTAGAGTTTGCTGCTTAGATCAATAGTTAATTGGGGTTAAGCTGGGTGGTTGCCTAAAGTAGTCATTGGTTCTCCATGAGTGGTTGTTAGGTGTTTCTGAACCAGTTACTAGAGTGTTGCTGAGATAATAGGTATGGGGTTCTGGGTGGGTTGCTAGGTATTTGTGGGTTCAGGTTGGCTTGCCAGGGTGTTGCTAAGTTGTTGTTACGGGTTCTGGGTGATTGGCTAAGAGTGTTGCTAGATAATTATTTACTGGGGTTCTGGAGTGGTTGCTAGGTAGTTGTGTGTTCTGGCTGGTTGCCAGGGTGTTGCTATGGTAGTCATTTGAGGGTCTAGGTGGTTGCATAAGTCGTCATATGGTTCTCCTGAGTTGGTTGTTAGGTATTTTGACTCAGTTACTAGAGCGTTGCTAGATAATAGTTATGGGGTATCATGGAGTGGTCTTGTACGTAGTCATTGGTTCTCCTGAGTGGTTGGTTAGGTGTTTTTGAACCAGTTACTAGAGTGTTTGCTACATAAATAGGTTATGCGGTTCTAGGCTGGTTGCTAGGCTTAGTTGTGTTGTTCTGTTTGGTTTTGGCTCAGGGTGGTTGCTAAGATAGTTGTTAGCGGGTTCTGGTGGATTGGCTTTAGTTGTTTGCTGAGGTATTATTTGGAGGCTTCTAGGTAGGTTGCCAAGTCGTCATTGGGGTCTCACTGAATACTTATATAGTTTGTAAGGTGTTCTGATTGGGTTACTAACGTTAGTTGCTTAATACCAGTGGGCGGGTTCCTGGGATGATTGCGCAGGGTGTTTCTAGTAATGTTATGAACTGATTGGTTCGCATAGGTGGTTGCCAAGTAGTTCATTGGGGCTCCTGGATTGCTAGATAGGTTGGGTGTTCTGATTGGTTACATAGTGTGTTTTGCTAGATAATATTATAGATATTAATAGATAATAGATAATAATGATATAGGGGGTTTCTGGGTAGTTGCTAGGCAGTTGGTTGGGTGATTCTGGTTGGCTGCCAGGGTGTTTTCTAGAGAGGAGTAGTTAGGGAGTTTGTAGGTGGTTGCTAGGCATGTGTGGAGTTCTAGTTGGCGTTGTTTGATGTTGCTCCTGAAGTTTTAAGGTGTTCTGAGTGAGTTACTAAGGTACCACCAGCTGGGAATCGAATGTTATATAAATAAGATAATATTCAGTGACAGACATGATTTTAAAGGTGAAAATGAGCAGTGGATGGCTCACCCTGTGGGGTCGCTTCTGCGTGGCCGTTCTCTTCTTTGGCGCTCTCCAGGGTCCACCTGAAGAGAAAGCATATGTTCTCATCACACTCGCTGCGTTTATCTGAGACTCAGAATGTTCATGTGAGTGAAAGTGTAAAACACGCACACACCTCTCGAGGACCTTGAAGCACAGTTGTCTATTCTTCTGGATAGGTGAATGATCCGGTTAGTGGCTCCAACAGCTGCTACTGCGAAATCCGATCCAAACAACACCAACAACCGTACTGGATCCGCTGTCTGCAAACAGAACCACACACACAAGCTTCAGGTCGTGTGTATATATGCTATCTCGCGTGTTCTGGAGTGGTTGCTACGGGAGTTGTTAGGGAGTTCTGGGTGGTTGGCTTACAGAAGTTGTTAGGGAGTATCCTGGGTGGTTGCTAGAGGAGTTCAGGGTGGTTGGGCTAGGGAGTTGTTAGGGAGTTCTGGTGTGGTTGCTAGGGATTGTTAGGGAGTTCTGGGTTCTGGGTGGTTGCTAGAGGAGTTCAGGGTGGTTGCTAGGGAGTTGTAGTTAGGGAGTTCAGTGGTTGCTAGGGAGTTGTTAGGGAGTTCTGGGTGGTTGCTAGAGGAGTTATCAGGGTGGTTGTGCTTGCTAGGGGAGTGTTAGGGAGTTCTGGGTGGTTTGCTACACGGAGTTATCCAAACGTTGGGAGTTTCTGTGGTCTCGGGTGGTGTTGCTAGAGGAGTCAGGGTGAGTTGCTAGGGCGTTGTTAGGGAGTTCTGGTGGTTGCCTAGAGGAGTTCAGAGGGTGGTTGAGCTAGGAGAGTTGGTTAGGGAGTTCTGGGGTGGTTGCTAGGGAGTTGTTAGGGGAGTTCTGGGTTCTGGGTGGTTGTTAGAGGAGTTCAGGGTTGGTTGCTAGGGAGTGCTGTTAGGGAGTTTCTGGGTGTTGCTAGAGTACGTTCAGGTGGTTGCTAGGGAGTTTTAGGGAGTTCTGGGTGGTATGCCTAGAGGCAGTTTCAGGGATGGTTGCTAGGAGTTGTTAGGGAGTTCATAGGGTGGTTGCTTAGGGAGTTTGTTAGGGAGTTCTGGTCTCTGGGTGTTGCTAGAGGAGTATCAGGGGTTGGTGGCTAGGGAGTTGTTAGGGAGTTCTGGGTGGTTTGCTAGAGGAGTTCAGGGTGGTTGGATAGGGAGTTAGTTAGGGATGTTCTGGGTGGTTGCTATGGAGTTGTCTTCTCAGGGAGTTCTGGGTTCCTGGTGGTTGCTAGGAGGTTCATAGGTAGTTATTAGCCGTTCTGTAAGTAACTGATTACATTGTAATCTGGAGATAAATAATCAGATTTCCAAAATGGAAGTACTTGTAATTAGATTACATTTTACAAATACTCGTAATCAGACTACAGATACTTTTTTATTAATTACATGATTATATGTAATTTCACAGAATATGATAAATTATTCATAATTTATTTTTATCTGCCAAATAATAATTTTTTATATTTTTTTCCTTTTTTTTTTAAAAAAAAAAAAAAAAAAAAAAAAAAAAAAAAAAAAATGTGTGTGTGTGCTGTGTGTGTGTATATATATATATATATATATATATATATATATATAAATATATAGTACTATATATATAATATATATATAATATATATATGTATATGTATGAACACACACACACCACAAACACTGACATAAATTTCATGTTGTTAATTAAGCAAAATTGGAAATTTTATTTTTAGCATCTCTTTGTTCTTTTTTTTTTATATCACTATGGTGATAACAAATTGTCAAATCAAAAGTACCCTGATCAAGTAATCTGATTATAATCACCTAAAATGTGTAATCAAAAAGAGTATAGTTCCTAACTGCAATTTTTGTCATGTAAAATCGGAATCATAACGAATTACAATTTGTAAGTCATCTTCCCAGCACTGGTTGTTTAGGGGGTTCTGTGTGGTTGCTAGTTCATAAGGAAATTCTCATGGTAAAGATTTCCCCGTCCCTCTTAGATCTCAGGTCTGTCGTATGTGGCAATTCGTTCGCTACTTCTTCATTTAAGCAAAGCCTGTGGGATTTTTCTTAACCTGTTTATATTGTCCAGCAGGTGAAAAGATTTATGTCTCTCTTATAAACAAACCCCTCCACACTGAGCACTGAGGGAAACACATGACACTGCTTCATGTGTTCACTAAAGTCAACAAACAGATCATGTTAAAAGTCAATATTCTCTTTTCTTATAATATCAGTGGATAAGAAGAGACAATATTCACATATATGGTCGCACTAGATGGCAGTATATATTGGAGCCGCTTCAGGTTTTATATTGAAGCCCATTTCTGCCACAAATGGTCGTTGAGATGAAACCATATTATGACATAAAATAATTAAATAGTTAAAATGATCAAATTAAAAATAATTATGAGATAAAAAAATCAAAATTATGACATACTAAGAAAGTCCTCACTGATTAAAAATCATATATGACCAAAAAGACAAAAATGTATGATTATGACGTTGTTGCAAAAAAAGCTTTCACCCTTTTGTTATAATGATATATCCGGTTTTAATCTCATAATTTAAACATTTTATTCTCATATATATTTAAATTTAACATTTTTTATTTCTTCCATGAAATAGATATTAGTGTGTTTTATCGTGACATCAATCCCCACAACGTATTCATCATTTTTGACTTTATATTCATTATGACATCAACTTTTTATCATAATGACTTTTTGTCCATTTTTTAATTATTTTATTATACAACTCATCATTTTAAGATTTTGTGTCAACATTTCTTGACTTTTATTTAGACTGTACCACATTATTTTTCTTTATTCCATATAGGCGTGTTAGATTAGTTTTTACTTAAAACTTTTTTTTTTTTTTTTATCTCATAATGTCATAATTGTGACATTTTGTCATAATTATAACTTATAAGTTTGACTCTTTATTTCAATCTCTCTCTAAACCTGCATTATTTTGTTTCTCCTATGAAACATGTTAGGTTATTTTAGCCAGACAAATGCTTTTATTTCATAATTTTGATATTTTATCTCAAAAAGACTTGGTCTGTCATAATGTTGACTTTTTTTAATAAGTTGTGACTTTTTATGTCCTGTTCAAAAGAAATGTAAAATGTTTTTTTAACTTACAGAAGTTTTTAACGTGCGACGTCAGTTTTCTGATGTTTCCAGGTTTAGGGATCCAGGTTGGTTTCTGCTTCAGCATTTATCACAAGCACTAATGCAGCAGTGGCATCATATCAATAGTCTACCCACACATGCTCTGCTGCAGAGAAGCATCAGTTACGCCTTGTCACAGTCGGCCCCATGAGCCGCAGGATTTGACGGAGCGCAGCGAGATACCTCCACACACGCAGTGACAGGAATGTTTGTGGAAGGGAAAAAGACGAGACGGACCAAGACCTGAACCTGATTTACAGATCCTGCAGGAGATGAAGAGAGAGAAAGTCGCCGCTCAACAGAGCTCATGTACTTTAAAACAAGGCTTTCGGACGTTCACTGATAATAAAAACTGACCCATGACTATTCTGTCATCGTCACTCTCTCAAATCATGTCACGTCCATTCCACATTCATGCATTTAGCAGATGCTTATTTCAAAGCGACCTACAAAAGAGGAACAAAAGGCAATTGTCAAAGAGCCAACGATATTCACAATATATCTGACGGACATCATCTAACATGTTTCACAGGAGACAGGAAATACTTAGGTTTTATTACATTAGATTATTATTTTAACACAATGACAATAAAGTCTATATAATCTAAACTGAATCTTTTATGTCTTCCACAAAACATCATGTTCTTCCTAATCTATACTTTTTTTCATATTTTCTAACCAATTTTGTTCAATTTCATTTTGAAATTTAGATTTTTTTTATCATTCAAATATGTATACTTTTTACACGTCATAAATTGTAATTCAACATGTCGCAAGCCTGTATTAATTTTCTCAGCCACCAAAGAGGGTTATTATCATTTAGACTTGTTATTTTACTCCATAAATTAATTTGTACAAAATTTGTACATTTTTGATAGATTTTTTTCTTTATCTTGTATTAGTGACTTTTTACTCTCGTAATTGGCAGTTTGTCGTCATTTGGACTTTATCTCCTAATTTTGATTTTTAATCTTATAATTTTAACCTAATGTCATGAATATGACTTTTAATTTAAACAAAACTATTTACTTTCTCTCCATGAATCGTTAGCATTATTTTCGTACAGAATGTTTGTGTTTATAACATCAATCCAAAAAAAGGATAATCCATGATTTAGAACTTTCCATTTATCATAATTATGAAAATTAAAGTCCAAATTTTTTTTACTTTTCTCACTATTTTGACTTATGTCATATTTTTTACTTTTTACTGGTAATTTAGAAGTCATATTTTTAGCATTTTTGTCATAATTTTTTATGTTTTTATTCCAACATGCCACTCCAAACCATATTATTTCCTTTTCTTCCCATGAAAAATATTAGAGGATCATGAAAGAAAGTTCTTGTGTTTAGAACGTGAGATGATTGCATGCGTTTAAATGCTCAGTGTTAGGGGTTTGTTCTTAATGATAACCCTAAATATTTTTCACCTGCATGGACAATGAAACAGGTTTTTTAAAAAAACCCACATACTTGCTTTGAAGAAGGGACCTGAGCCACAGTCTACAGTCCTTAGAAATGATCAGAGAGACGCAAGGGTGTGAACAACCCAGAACCCCCAACAACTACCTAGCAAACCCTAACACCACCCAGAACCCCTTTAAAACTTCTAACGACTACCCAGTAACTACCCAGAACCCCCTAATTACCTAGCAACCACCTAGAAGCCTCTAATGACTACCCAGCAACACCCTAGTAACTACCCAGAACCCTCTCAAACTCTTAGCAACACCCTAGTAACCACCCCAAACCCCCGCCTAACAACAATAATCCACCCAGAACACTCCAGCACTTTGACTTTCTCCACAAATGTAACATTTAAAAAAATGTTTGTTTCTATGATGTCGATTGAAGGATATGATACCCGTTCGGCTCAGAAAACGGCTTCCAAGCAGCATGCGCGAGCATGCGTAATGGAAAGAGAAAACCATAACGAGATTCACACACACATATTGCCAATACTCTACTGCTGGGTGCTGATGTAAGGGAAAACACAAATACCCTGCTTTGCTTCTATGTCTAGATGCTTCTTGCTGCATCACATTTAGCCAATGTATGTGGTTATATGCATTGCTTACAATATTTCTTTATTTTATTTTTTTATTTATTTAGTTGTATGTTATTTTAGTTTATTTTCAGGTAAATGCTTTATACTCCTCAGTATATCTTATGCATAGAAGCCCAGAACTGAAAATCCTGATTTATTTCTATACATTTATACGTATTGTTAATATGATTATCATATATACGATTTTTTAAACAATTTAAACGAGACTAACTCAATACCGAGGCATTTAATCTTTTTTGTCTCAAAACATGAGCGCAGAAACTAAGTACGCATTATAATTTTAGGGCCAGACTGCAGTTTACTTCATTTAACCTGAGATAATGCATAATAATAAAGATGAAGAGGGCGTTAAGACTATAAAGTATGCCATGGCCAACAGCTCACAGTAAATATTGATTAGAAAACTACAAGTGGCCATTCCATTTGCTATGACCCCGCGCTGTGTGCCGGTCACTGCACCTCCCACTGCAGTCTCTCCATGTAATGCAAATATATAATTACATAAAGCAACTCTGATAATGTATTGCAGCTATACTGAATATGGAAACTCATCATTCATTCAGAATCGAGCTCAAATTTGTACACTGTGTTGATATATGATATAACTTGCAAAAGCAGGCTATTTTAAGAGAGAAACATCCCATGGTTATGGAGCATGCTAAAAATTTGAATGCAATAGATTGATTACCTGGATCCTCGGGTTGGTGCTTTCTCTTCTGGTAAAGTAAAATGATAAATGATATATGAACAGTCTACTGATAGTGTTTATAACAGTAAGTGTAATCGTGCTGAAATACTGTCAGTTAAAGTGGATCAGGCGTCTTTTAATTGACACTGCGGTGACTCGCCGAACCAGGGAGCAGCAGAAATAATGAACGTGTGTGATCACTAACACGGAAACTGAGTACGTAATCAGGGAAACACCCAATCTGAATCTGTTCCGTTCAGGCATGCGTTTATGTGAGTGCTTGAAATGCCTCAAACCATCGAGACACAGGGAATGTTTTCATGCGCCAGGGCTGTGGGTGCGGTCATGTGTGTAAAGTCATGGAACGAGCCGCCGACGAGGTTTGGAAATTACACGCAGGCACATTATTATATGACTGTCAAGAGATGGAATAATTACGAATATTTCAAGTTTTTGAAAGAAGTCTCTTTGCTCACCAACGGCTAATTAATGATCAAAAAATAGTAAAATGATTGTGTTGCAAAATCAGCGTTTTCTGTGTGAATAGCTGTTAAACTGTCATGTATTCTGTGCTGCGCAGCGGAGTTCAGCATCATTACTCCAGTCTTCAGTGTCACATGATCTCAGAAACATCTAATATGATGATTTACGGCTCACAGAAACATTTTCTGATTATTATCACTGTTGAATGTTATTCTCAGGAAATAAATTACAGTTTAACAGATATTCACATAGAAAACGGCTGTTTTAAATTATAATAATATTTCACAATTTTTTAAATAAATTCAGTCTTGGTGAGCAGAAGAGACTTCTTTCACAAACATTAAATAATTGTAATTATTCCAAACGTTATGGCTGATACTGTACATTTGTTCTGTATAGAGAAGCTCAAGACTAATGGATGCCGTCTTTGTTAAATGATGGAGAATGTAAGTATAATTCATCATTAATCTACTACAACACAGCATTACGGTAATAACTGTAACAGTCAGGGATCATTTTATTTTCCACTGTACTTCCAGATTTGTGATGATCTCTTACCTATATCTTCAGGGAACGCATCAGCAAGATCAAATCCTACAGAATGAACTGGAGAAACACAGAAGCACATGAATGTGACGGACAGTGAAACAGCAGCAGGTGAGATGATCTGACCCTAAACACTTATTACAGGACAGAAGAGTCCGGCGTCAAACCTCCAACTGCGTCCCAGAGTGCACGGTTCCTCCAGTACAGCGGTAACGTCTAGGAAAATACATATATGACATTCGGCCAACAAAACAATAATAATCCCACCAAAAAACCATCAAGTCACACTCTTCACACAAAACTGTCATTACATTATTATTCTCATGATATTAGGCTTTTTCAAACAAATTTGTCATTTCGTAATTTACCGTACTGCGGAGTTTTACTTCCTATTATTGAATGTATTATATTATTTATTGATTATTATTATTATATTATTATATTTTATTATTTATATTTTTCTTACACCTGAATATCCATTAATTTCAAATACAATATAAACTCAAATACGTAAAACTAACAGAGCAACAAATATTACATAATGTCCACAACACATCAAAATAAATAAATAAAATTACTGTATTTTAAAAGTTACAAGAATAGTAGTTTTTTTCATATGTCAGTTATATGTTTGGAGGCAAAAATAGGGTAATTTCACAAAAAATAATGTAAATAGAAATGTAACAAACCTATCGGTTAATCATAAAAACTTTGTTGTTGTTTATGGGCCAGGGAGTAAAATGTGCTATTGTCAAAAAAAAAATAGTAATATTAGTAATATTGTAAATATATAATTAACTGTACAATTTATTTTTTTTTAATATTAACAGCATAATTTTTTTGCTTGAATATCCTATCCAATTTTTTTCTTTTTGATTATGGGGCAAAAGTTTTAGGAAGAATTTATTTTGAGGTCAAAAATTATGAGTTTATTTTGAACATTCCAGCATTCCCACACAACCAGAGGGGAAACATTCTATGAATTTATGATGTTTATGAATATGTGAAAAAAAAAAAAGTAAGTCATATACATTTTTGGTATCCAATTAAGCAATGGTCTTGATGCATTTTGATCTGCCACGTCGGTAGAAACTCGTAAAAATGAGGCATTGATCAACAGGACAGATCACCCTTCAGTCCTCAAAACCATCATCAAGCTCCAGAAGACTGAAAGAAAACAAACCATGACCACATTAAATACGGCTAGGGTACGTGTTTGGACTTAATGAAACGTGTTTGATGTAAAATACGAAAGCAAAAGAAGTTTAAAAAGGTTTTCTTATGAAGCCACTATGTCGTCTTGTATTTGAAATCATTTTTTTTTTTTTTTTTTTTTATAAAAGATTGATATGACAATAGTTTATATAATGCTCATAGTAATGAGTTGACATAGTTATAGTTTAACTGTGGGCAATAAAAGGAAAAACCTATGTAAGGAAAGCAGAGTTTCTGCCTGAGGTCAGACTGTGGCTTTGTAGAAGATCAAACTGAGATAAAGACGAACAGTAAATCTCTCGTTTCACCCTTCTTCAGTAACTTCAGGATCTCCGAAAGGTTGCCATCGGTTCTAAAGTCAAAGGATTCAGTTCAAATAGTCTCACCCAAAAGACTAATCATACATAACATACTGCTAATATGACAGAAGTGAGCTGCGTACCGGTTTAGTTGCTTAGGTTTAAGTTTAAAATAACTGGGTAAGCAAATAATAAAAAATTATGCATGTCAAATCAAATAAATAAATTTGAAAAAATATTTTTTGACTGAATGCAAAATTTATATAAACTTTAGAGGTTAGTTTCAAATATAAATTGTCAAAAAAAATTAGTATATATATAATATTTTTTTTTTAATGTGTGTATATATCTTAAAAGGCAGTTAAGTTGCATTGGAATAAAAGCATCTTCACTCAATTCAGACATTATACAAGCTTATGTTTGAAACCATTGTCCATTATGCTAAACAGAGAATTTATACAGAACAGTGATGCTGCAGTAGTATGAATTTTGTTCCATTTAAGGATGCAGTTTGGGAGAAACGACCCCCCTGAATACCTTTTAGTGAAAGTCATTTAAAAATGCCACAGAGTTTGAACTGACCAAAACAAGACTGCAAAGTGAAAAACAGACACTGGGATCGAGTCTGGCGTTTTCTACCGCTTCGCTTGGAGCTTCTGCTTTTGTCTTCTTCTTTCGAGCAGCATGCAGCGTTTCCTCTTCAGCTGATGGAGCAGAAACCAGAGAAACACATGATGTTTGTTGGGCTTTCATTGCTAACATCAGTCGAGTGTGAACGACACCCATTATTCAAATTCCAAGTGTTTAATTGAGTCACCTGCTTTAAACTCTGCATCGCATCTTTATTACTCTCAAGTCTTTTTTTTCAGTTTTCGATTTGTTGTTTTTAAGTTTTGGTTGCTTTATTTGGTGTGTTTTATTATTGTCATTTTATTTATATTTTCAAATTATTTTTTAAAATATTTCTATTTAGTTTTTATTTATTCTAGTTTTAGTTTTTATTAATTTTAGTGTTTCAGCTTAAAACCTAATTTCAGTTGTTTCCAAAGGTTTGTATCTACTACTATTTTAATATATTTGAGCTTTTTGTCAAATACTAAAATTATTTTTTATAATTTAGTTTTAGTATTTATATTATTATTATGATCTTATTAGTATTGTATATGATTTATTACCTTAGTTAACTTTCGAGAAACTTTAGTTCTTTAACACAAGCTTATTTCAAGCAGATAATTTTTTAGTTGCCAAAGCCAAATTCGGGTTAGTTCATTTGTTTTTCAGTTAATTTCATGGAATGTTTATCATTTCATTCATTTCATTTTTTATTTTATTTTTTTCTTTATTTTATTTCATTTAATTTAGTTTAAAATTTTCAGCTTCATGTTATAGTTTCCTGGAACATGATTTTTTTTTCAGTTTCAGTTAGTAATTTTAATGATTCAGCTTTAATTTATTATTATTTAATTTATTAATTTATTTTAGTAGTTGTTCAAAGCACCATTTAGTTAAGTTTTTTCAACTAATATATATATTAGATGTGTATTTTATTTATTTTGCTTATTTTTTTATTTATTTCATTTTTTTTCCCTTAGTGAATGATTTTGTATATTTTTAGTTATTTTTATTTCCAGTTAGTAATTTTAAGTATTTAAGCTTGAACTCATTTAGTTGCCAGACCAGCATGTGCTGATCTTCTGCGTCTGTTTTTTTTTTTTCAGCGAAACGGCACATGATAGGAGGAAAAAATACGTCATAGTTCCAAACCACACGATTATTACAGGCTTCCCAGCCCACCGACCCCCGATGAATTTCTATGACTTTTACCAGGCCTTCATGGTTACAGGCTATTTGAAGGATTTTTGGAAATCATTTCGATTGAAAGGATTGCATTCAGAAAAGAGCAGCTTCTGGCTATGAAAGCGTTCCAGGGCTGAGGACATGTTCTCTGACAGAAACTCCTTTTTTAAAATGTCCTGATCTGTCAGGTTGCTGTGGCTTGTTTTGAATCTTTATTCTGGTGTTTTGGTGTCAGTTGTTGTGTGGAGTGTAATGTTATTTATGTTTGATCAGATCACTCTGGCTGGTTGCTTTCTTTAGGGGGGGGCAATTGCTGTTTCTTTGCCGGCGGCGTCTGAGGAAACACACATCAGGGTTAAAACGCTTTCACTCGACACTAAAGCACATCTTGATTTTCTTTGGTGACTGAATAATTGGTGAAACCTGTAGTAAATGAAGTGTAGCCTGTGTCAGGGTTTGTGCTGGCAGCTTCAGGCTCTATTAACACAAAGGACCACATATGTAATGCTGCTGTTATAAAGATAATGCATTGACTAACAGACTAACTGTTTATTCTGATTCTTATTATCAAATGTAAATAAATGTTAAAATGTATAATATATTGAACATCAATGGACTCCTTATTAAAGTAAATGCATTAAGCCAGTTTAAAGTAGTGCATCAGTGATTTTACCACAGAAAACAAGGGTGCCTTTGCATTGTGCAAAAAACTATATTCTTTTAGAAATATATTGATGTACTATTTATTTTGATTCATGTTTTGAATAAGTGTTTTATTTTATATTTTAAAATTTTTGTTTTATTTTAGCAATTTTATGTGCTTTTGTTTTATTTTTATTTTATATTTATTATTTATTTATTTTTTTTCCCATTTAAGTTTTTAATTTATTTCCATTACATTAACTTTGTGTGCATCTTGTTTTGCCAGGCGGAACATTCTGGTTTTCCCCATTAAGTTTCTACTAATATTTTTTATTTTTTATATATATTTTTTTCCAGGTAGTAATTTTAGATGTCTGATGGAGGCACTTTAAAACTTAAACTTTTCAGTTAGTGGCCAAGGAAATTTTCCGTTTTTCATTCAATTTTCATTACAGTTTTTAAATAAATTATTTATTTTATTTCATCGTTATTTCAGTTTACGAAAAATCATTTTTAAGTAGTTTTATTTTACTTGCAGTTAGTTTTCAACGTCTCGCCTGTGGCCGAGAGACGAAGGATTGCGGGAAACTAAGGGGATTAACTATCAACAGTCTTTATGTTATCAAAATAAAAGGAATACAGGCAGGAACACACACACACAGTAGACCGGAGGGGTTGACGAACCCATACCGGACACTCGACATTGAAACACACAGGGCCTAAAATTATGGGCTACTACAGGAAAAATCATGGAACAACTGTAACTAATTAGGCAACACTTCGACTGGAGGGACCGACACTGTCATGGTCTCAGGGTCTGGAGTGGATCAGGGACTGGAGCCAAACTGGACGGCAGGCCAGGGACTGGAGCCGACACTGGAGCAGGCCAGGCTGGAGCCCACACTGGAGAGCATGCCAGTGTCTGAAGCCAACACTGGGATCGGGAGCTCCGGGACTGGAGCTGACTACTAGGAGCAGCTTCAGGGCTGGAGGCAATTCACTGGAGTCAGCCAGTGGGCTGAGCCAACACTGGTGCGTGCTCAGAGACTGGAGCCACCTGGAGGGCTCAGGGACTGGAGCCGACACGAGACAGGCTCAGGGCGACTGGAGCCTGACACTGGAGCAGGACGAGTGGCAGGAGCCAACACTGGAGCGGGCTCAGAGACTGGAGCCAACACTAGAGTGGGCTCAGGGACTGGAGCCCACACTAGGACAGGCTCAGGGGCTGTGAGCCAACCAACTGGAGCAGGGCCAGTGGCTGGAGCCAACACTGGAGCAGGGGCCAGAGACTGGAAGCCGACACTGGAGGCGGGCTCAGGGACTGGAGGCGACACTAGGACAGGCTCAGGGGCTGAGCCAACACTGAGAGGCAAGGCTCAAGTGGACTGGAGCCCAAACTGGAGCGGGCTCAGAGACTGGAGCCGACACTGGACAGTCTCTGGCTCAGGAACACTGGGCAAGGCCAGTGGCTGGAGGACAGGCTCAGTTGGCTGGAGCCCAACACTGGGAGTGGGCTTCAGGGACTGGGCTTGCACTAGGACCGGCTGAGTGGCTGGAGCCAACACTGGAGCCCCCCAGTGGCTGGAGCCAACACTGGAGCGGGGCTCAGGCTGGAGCCGACACTGGAGTGGCTCAGGACTGAGACACTACACTGGAGCTGGAGCCACACTGGAGCAGGCCAGGCTGGCCCGAACCTGGAGCCGACACTGGAGACAACAGGGGACTCAGCTGGCACTGGAGAGACACTTACACTCGGACAGGGTGGGCTCAGGGGCTGGGCCAACACTGGACAGCCAGGGCTGGAGTGGAGCTGAGTGCCAACACTGGAGCGGGCTCAAGAGACTGGAGCCGACACTGGGAGGCGGGCTCAGGGACTGGAACCGACCTAGGACAGGCTCAGGGGCTATCCCCCACTGGAGCGAGGCCATTGGCTGGGGACCCGAAACTGGAGTGGGGCTCAGGGACTGGAGCAAACATCAGGGACTGGAGTCTGACACGTGGAGCAGAACACTGGAGCAGCGCCAGTGGCTGGAGCCAACACTGGATTGGGCTCTCAGGGCTGGCGCTGAACACTAGGACAGGCTCAGGTGGCTGGAGCCAACACCTGGAGTCAGGCCAGTGGCTTAGCCAACACTGGAGTGGGCTCGGGGACTGGAGCCGACACTAGGACAGGCCTCAGGGACTGGAGCCAACACTGGAGCAGGCCGTGCTGGAGCCAACACTGGAGCAGGCCAGTTGGCTTGAGCCGAAACTGGAGCGGTGCTAAGGTTACTGAGCCCGACACTGGAGTGGGCTTTCAGGGGACTGGAACAAGACACCTAGGACCTCAGGGCTTCCTTGCTGGAGGCCAACACTGGAGCAGGCCAGTGACTGGACCCGAAAGCTGGAGTGGGCTCAGGGACTGGAGCCCAACATCATGGACGGTAGCTGACACTTGTAGCAGACACTGGAGCAGGCCAGTTGGCTGGAGCCCACATACTGGAGGGGGCTCAGGGGCTGGAGCTGACACTATGACAGCTCAGGGGCTGTAGCCAACACTTGCGCAGGCCAGGTGTCTGGAGCCAACACTGGAGTGGCTCAGTTGACTGGAGCCCGACCCCTAGACAGTCTCAGGGGGCTGGAGCCAAACACTGGAGCCAAGGGCCAGTGGCTGGAGCCAAAATAAGGGACCAGGCCAGTGGCTGGAGCCGACACTGGAGCGGGCTCAGGGACTGGAGCCAACATCAGGGTTCGGGCCTGACAACTGGAGCAGGCCTTGGCTGGAGCCAACTACTGGGAGTGGGCTCCTCAGGGCATGGAGCTGACACTGAAAGCCAGCTTCAGGACTGGGAGCTACAGTGGGGCTGAGCCAAACACTGGAGCAGCCTCAGGAGACTTGAAGCCGACACTTGGATGGGGCTCAGGTGGCTGGAGCCTAACACGTGGAGCGGACTTCTGGGACTGTAGCCGCCACTGTAGTAACTTAGGGGCTGGAGCCCTCCATAGGAAAAGACGGTGAGATCGAAGCCGGATAGCTTGATGCGGGAGTGGCCGGCGGGCTTGACTGAGGAATGGCCCGTGGACTTGACAGAGGTGTTTCTGGATCGAAGCCGGATAGTCTCCAGACACCGGAGGATACCTGCCCTCCAACTCAGTCCAGTGGTGTCTGAGAGGTCCACGGGCCGATGGTAATTGGCTCCAATCCAGAACAGAGAGTTGAGCGTGAAGTCATTCCGACAGCGTCTTTGGCTGTGCAGCCCGCAGAATTCCTTGGTGTACTCCACAAACGGGAGATACCAAAAACTGTTTATTTTAATTTTAGTTAGTTTTAGTAATTTAGTTTTTTTGTTGTTGTTGTTTTTTTTTTACACTTTTTATCAGTTTTTTTATATGTCTATATAGTTTTTATTCCTTTTTATTTTTAAGTTTTAGTTATTTTAGTATATCAATTTATTTTTTAAGTTGAATTTTATTTTATTTTAAGTAACATTTTTATGCTTTTAATTTGAGTTTTACTTAATAATTGCCCTGGTCTCAGTTTCAGCTTTTATTTTTTTCCAGTTAGTAACTTTAGTGTGTCAACTTATTTTAAGTAGCTGCCAAGTTTAGTTTTTTTCATCTTATACAGTATCTATAATACTTTATTTTTATTAATATTTTTATGATATTTCAGCTTTTGGATTTTTTTTAATAGCTATATTTTTATTAAACACATCTTACTCAAGATAAAATCAATGTAAGTGTTTTAAATTTAATGTCTGTATTGTTTAACCTGCAGGAGCTGCTGCTTCTTTTCTGCCCTGTTTCCACTCATTGTCCCCTTCGGTGTTTCCCTCAGGGTGTGTCGGGTTCTTCAGGTTTTTCCCTCGGGTGTTTCTTCAGGTGTTTCCTCGGGTGTTTTCCTCAGGTGTTTCTTCAGGTGTTTCCCATCGGGTGTTTTCTTCAGGTTTTCCTCTGGTGTTGTGTTCTCAGGTGTTTCCCTCGGGTGTTTCCTCAGGGTTTCCTCAGGTGTTTCTTCAGTGTTTTCCTCATGTGTTTCCTCATGTGTTTCCTCTGGTGTTTTCTTCAGGTGTGCAGGATCTTCAGCTGGTTTTTCAGCATCTGCAGCTGAAACATAAAAATCTTTCAATCAGACACATTTGTGCAAGCTCTCCTCACTGACCATAAATCACATAATCAGGCTCTAAATCTCCTGTGGCTGTGTTTTCAGCGTATATAATATCTATATGTTACATGTCGGGACAGTTCTGTGTTTCAGTGAGGGGCTTTGAGTAGGCACTTATCAAGAACAAACTTGTTCTAGACCCTTATATCAGCTTCTAGAGGAATGCTTTCATTATGAGGATTGAACGACACTTTACATGCAAGAATTCAAACTAAATTTAAGACTCTATTCACCGATAATCTTCTTCTCAAATTCACAAATGCAGGTTTGTTTCCACATGATACGTGAAAATCAGTGGTGTTTCCCATCACATGATTTCAGAGGTCACAACTTTCTCTAACATTCTTTAAAAGTTATATCAATATTAGGACAAAATGTTCTTAAAGTAATGTTTATGGAACATTTTTATTATTGGTTGACCGCCAATATTTGTCATTTTTTGCCTACACCACAGTGTTCACATTCTCCCTCTTGTTTGCCGTTGTCCTTAACAGTTCTGTCTAATACGGATAGAAGTCTGTAATCCAATATAACTGTTAAACAAAGGAATTAAAAAAAGTAGTATAATGATTGCTTTTATATTATTAGTAATAGAAAGGCAAATATTATAATACTTTGTCATTTGCTGTCAGCATTCAGCAAATATGCATTTACTGTACATCATTTAAACAAATCTTTGAATGGCTAATGAAATTTATGAATTTAATTTCACAAGACATTGCAAGCACGGTTAGTTGGATCCAGTTGTGAGATTTGAAACAGTGTAAAAAGGAATCATTTGTATCCTGCGGTGTTCTTTACGGCAGACTAGGGGCTCGACTTTCAGTCTGTGACAAATTGACACTTGCTTTCGAAACATTAAATTCATCGAGATTTTAAGACTTAGAATGTGCTGCGCTTAATTGCATTTGCCCCCACTGTCATATTCATGTCATATTCACACAAACTTCCCAGAATACTGAGTGCTCTGTTGGTTACAGTTTACTTCCTTTTTAATTAAAATTTTATAAAATATCGATTTATTTGTGAAAAATACTTTGTCATCTAAAGTGTTTATTTTACAAAATAATTTTTAATCCATTTTCAAATGATTTCAAATTTCAAAAATTTCTTGGCCACCCTGCTTTCTAAGATATCGGCATCGGCAGTCAAAAAACAAAAAAAAAAAACAATATCGGTCGACCACTAATTCTTATTCCTTTATTAATATTTGATATACCCTCTAATAATGTTGAGAAATTTTCAAAATGTCCTTACGATGTTATTTGTACTTGATGAACATCTAAGAAATGCTTTTGTAAACTTTAAATAACGTTACAATCACAAGGACATTTTAACTTCCTTAGAATATTAAAAATAAACATTCAAATGACGTTATATTTTTCTGGGCTAGAAATAAAATTAGTTCAACATTGAAGAAACATTTTTGTAATCTTTAAATAGCTCTATAGTCTTAACAAAAAAAAATACATTTTAATGTTTATAAAATAAAAATGTGTTCAAATGATGTTAATTTTGAGTAAAAATTACAATTAGTACAAAGTTTAAGAAACATACTTGTAACCTTTAAATTATGTTCATAAAGTTTAAGATTTTCATCCAATATTTGATTTTGGCTTTATTTTCATTTACTAAAAAATTATTTTTAATAGTGTTCTTTTTTTGTTATCCCAGATTTTTAAAACTCCACTTACTCGTGAAAAATAAAAATAAAAAGTGCAGTAAAATCACTGTAAACAGTTATAGAAATAGTTTAAAAGTTTAAAACATTGGTTATTACTCATCCTCATCCAGTTGTTTTTCTTATGCTTTCATGATCTCAAACAAGCACTATATTTCCCAGTCTATACATGACTTTTGTGATGTTTTATGTGAAGAACCGATTAAATTTCAGTCACTATTGATAATCTTCCTCTCAAATCCCAAATGCTGTTTTGTTTCCACATGACATGAGAAAATCAACAGTGTTTCCCATCACATGATCTCAGACAACTTGAAATACACTTTTCACTGTATGCAAAGACAAAAGCTTCATGCATGCATCTTTTTTGTTTCAGGGAAGAAAATCAAGTCGGGTTTGGAACTACATGAGGTGTGACTGCTAAAAATATTATGGCACTATTTGAAAGGTGAACTATTCCTTTAAACTTGGAGGAAATATATCTGTATTTAAATATTCTAAACAATTAAAAACTAAAATGCAAGCATTAATGAAGTCATGTTGATCTGTTGGCAGCTCTGCACAGGTCTGGCAATAACAGACACTCAACTAGTTCTAAATCCAACTAAAACCTTAGAATCAGTGCCTTTGATAGTCCATTTATATCAAAACGTCACTTTCATGCTCTGAACAACGATGAAGTTCAGAACAGGCCGTTCCTGAAGCCCAGACTTTTTTGCTCCATGCTTTACATTCGGAGAGAGCCAGAAATCACTGCCAATGCTTAGAAATGGTGGGGAATCGTAATGATACAGGCACACATCTAAAAAAAAAAATCGTATGATGCCACTGTTTGAGAACATTTTGAGGCCATTTTACAGAACAAAGTCTCTTCTGCTCACTAAGGGTGCATTTATTTGATCAGAAATACAATAAAAAATTGTGAAATATTATTATAATCTGAAAAAGCTCTTCTCTATGTGAATATCTTAAAATGTAATTTATTTCTGTGATCAAAGCTGAATTTTCAGCATCATTACTCCAGTCTTCAGTGTCACATGATCCATCAGAAATGATTATAATATGCTAATATGCTGATTTCTGATTATTATCAATGTTGAAAACAGTTGTCCCGCACATTTTTTTTGTGATACATTTTATCTTTCAAGATTCACAGATTAATAAAAAGTTCAAAAGAACAGCATTTATTTGAAATAGAAATCTTTTTTAAAAACATAAATAAATTATAAAAATGCTGAAAAAACAAAAAATTTAAAAATAAAAAATAAATTATTTTCAAAAAATTTTGACACCTAGTAGTGTATTCAGTTCAATCATTTTATATAATATTTCTATCACTGATAATCTCATGTTGTGTGCTGATGCTTTCCATATTTAAGTTGGAGAATAAGATGACTATCTCTTTCTCTCAAGGGTTACATTTTCTATTGCTTTGGGATAAAAACACCTGTTGAATTCATGCTGGTCAGAAATCCTGGAGAAAATACACAACTAATGAACTCATTTCACCATCACTTTCTCCTCTGCCTCCATCTGCCTGATTGCTGACAGAAGAGTCTGTTAATGACTTGGCTTTGGCTTCAGACTTATTTCTGTGTTAATCAGATAATGATGAGATCTGCTAAACAGACTGGATCCAACATCACCGGCTCTGGCAGCAGGAACATGACATATATGAATTCATGAAGGGTTTCATGATCACATACACACTTAATAATAAAGATAAAATGTCATAAGAACTGTTTTTGGTTCCTCAAAGAACCTTTCAGTGATCAGTTTCCAAAAGAAACATTTTTATCTTAATGTGAAGAACATTTTAATAATCTAAAGAACCTTTTACTGTAAAGAAACTTTTGTGTAATGGAAAGAGTGGAAGGCATGCATAATGTCATGTGAAAGAACTTTATTTGTAATAGTGTTTTATTTAGATTCTTAAGTTCCATTTGCACTCTAAAAAGAAATTGAGAGAAATTTACTACGCTTAAATAAAATAAATGCATTTATAAAAAAAACTTGTGTAAATGCATTTAATTAGACCTTTTAAGGTTATTATTACATTATTTTGATGAGTTCTTTTGACATCATAAAGTTGATCATTACATCTACTTAATATTGTGCGATTAAAAGTGTAAACTGACATTTAGCATTTTTTTTTTTTTTTTTTTATTGTAGTATTTTAATGAACTTGTAGCTTGTCTTGATAACTTTTGAAAAATGATGTGGCAGTTGTGCTTTGTATAGACTAGATAAGTAATGATGAAAGTAAGTGTTTATCCATATGTTTCATAGTGAAGGGAAAGAGCTGTTATATTTGGTTTCTGTATGAATTTTATGCTGGTGTTTTGGCTTCATGAAGTTTTGTAGATCACAATTTACCATATGAGCAATGCCTGCAACTAATCCCAGTGATAAACAATGGCTTAGTTTATTTATTAAAGTTTAATATGAGTTACATTACTATTTATCATGGCTCTCTATGCGGTTCATTTTTAACCTGAAATAATAGATCAGAGTAATTGATTCCAAGACCAATGCTTAAAATCATGTTTTTGTGAGTAATCTACTTAAAAATGTGTGTAAACTTAATGCATTGATTTTATTAGAAGCTGTGGAAACATTGTTTTCAAATGTTTCATTTTTGAAAGGTTACAAAAAAGTTTCTTCCAATGTTCTACTCATTTATTTTTAACCCAAATATGTTATTCAAATGTTTATTGCTAAGGATATTAGTCCAGTTTTCTTTAGAATGTTGTTTAAAGGTTATAAAAATGTTTCTACTAACTTTTTTTTCACCCAAAATGAAATGTTACCTGAATGTTTAGTTTTAATATTCTAAGCATTTTCTGAATAATGAACATTTTCTCTAAACATTATTAGAATGTTCATCAAATACAAATAACATCATAAGGATCTCAATAACATCACTGTCGATCTCAGAACATTTTCTCTCAAAGTTATGAGAATGTGTATATTACATATTAATACAGTTAAACACGTTTTTTTTTTTTAACATTAGTGAAAGTTTCTCAGTTATGATATGAACGTACTATGTTTTTATTATTTTGTTCATACAGAAAGAGATCTACACAGCAGCACTTTGCAATCCTACAAACGATGGATGTGAAATCAATCGTATCCACTATTAGCACCATGAAAGTGATCTTGTGCTGCTAGTGATATGGTGTAATATCACCGTTCTCAACTGTTTTTCCTTCAGGACTCAGACAATACAATACCAGACCCGTATTTAATATCGCCCAGCTCGTATTTCCTTCTGTTTTGGGGGGGTTTTATTGATTGTTTCTGAGCATGAGGGCAAAAACACTGTGACCATGTTGACTTCTGTCTGATTTGACTACATTTGCACACTCTCACAGTCTCTGACGTCAGCGATGAAGGTCGAGAGTTCTCATGATTCTTTTGGTACTTTTTATCCTAAACATGCATGATTTGTTGTTTTTTGTTTTTTTGCATTTAGCATCAAGATCTCCTGCTGTAAATTCAGTTGCACAAAGTTTATCATCACCTTCATCAGGAACGGCTGATTCCTCTGGCACAAGGTCATCTGCTGGAGAATCTGGATATGAGATAAAAGGTAAATTAGCAACCCACGTTTATCATCTTTATCATCGGAATAAAAAAACGACACAGGTGCATGGCAGGTGATATATACTGGACCCCGTCAAACGGGTTGAGCTGAATAAACACAGTGTGAGATCTCTGTTATGAGAAACTGTAAAATAAACCTGACGTGAGAGCCGTAAAATCTTGCTGTTGCTTTGCTTCCGTTTTATTGCTTTGGCTCATCAGAGAGGGGTTGTGTGTCAGAGTTATTACAGCACAAGATATGATGGAAACATGAAACAACAACAAAACAAAACAGGCTTATATCACGCGAGCTTTATCCTAAAGAACTAATAGATGCACAAATATCTGCTTCATTCATAAAACCGGTCATACGTTTGGTTTTCATGACTTTACTATTATGGATTCACTATATATTAGTACTAAATTGTTCATTAATATTTAACAAAGATACTGTATATCAACCAGCATGTATATTTTATATTTTTAAAATTAGATATTGAATTGTGCATGCTCATTTTTTCCCTTATTTTTATATTTACGGTCATCTAAAGTCAGGGTTATTACAGTTTAATAAAACTTAAGCCATTAAAAGAAAATTCAACATACTTGAGATAAAATAAATGTTAACTAATATAAATAAAATGTAGAAAACTTATTTTATTTCAGGTAGTTTCCAAGGCAGCTTTTCTAATTTTCCTTTTCAAGATGTATTTATAAACAACAAAAAATAACAAAAAAAGTCAAATAAATAAAGTTACTAAACTTACTAAATTTAACATGAAATCAGAAAATATAATGACAAAAAGTCCCATCAAATATTAACAAATATGGAAAATGGCAACTAAAAATTAGCAATTCCTTTGAAAACTGTCCGGAATATCCTTCCATACAAGTAACAATATCTCAATGATATTAAATAACACTTAAAATTAACAATTTACAGCACTAATAGTTTAAAATAACACTCTATTTATTCCAGGCACTATCATTAAATGTTGTGATGCATAAAAGTCACTAAGTTTACATTTAAAACACTGATTTTAGTTACATAGTGTTTTTGTTTTTCACTTCTATCATAAATAGGGTATAATAAATGAGTTTAATGTTGCCATTTATTGTTTTATCAGTCCAATAGCATGTAAAGTAATTATCAAAATGTAAAATGAAAAGTATCAAATGTAACGTAAAATATTATTTTCAAGTATTAAGTCAGAATTTTGATTTCAGTGGACATCCATCTAGCCTACTATTTGTTCTAAAATGTGTGAAACGATGCATCCAAACTCTTGACTGCTTGTCAACATTGTAATGAATGGAACAATGTTTTGTGATATGCATGCAAACAATGCATCTTCAGTTTTCAATGGCAATGCAGTGGTATTGTTTAGTCCACCATTGGTTTTGTTTGATTTATTAGCCGGCTCACATCGATGGACCTCCATTGCTTCATGCATCATGTCTTCATAGCCTTTTGTGTTATAAAATGACGCAGATGCATTATGTAACACCCTTCTTTCAAAAAGTGTCATGTTTCAGCGCGCTTTTGTGTGTCGTCGAATGGAGGAAATCCTGCATGCATTTGCACAATTCTAAGGACTTAAATTATTTTTGTCTCTCAATCTTTTTAATTTCCACAGCCGTTCTTTTATTTGATGCCGTTTGGCACAGTTGGTAAAGTTGTCAGATTAAGAGACACAAAGGAAGTTTACTCTAGAAGCAGAGGAAGGACAGTCGGACACACACCTTTCCACACAAACACCAAACAAAGAGCTTCTCTCTGCGCAGGCAGAATCCTGAAATCCAGGGCTGTGGCCATGCATGTGCCTCGCTGCGTCTCTCAGATTTGGAGAGAGGGACGCAAACTCTCTCGCGGTGCATCAAAAGCATCCCTACTCCACCATATTACTCCATACAGGGTGTGGTCTACATCTGGGACTGGATTGAATTTTCTGAGACTACACCTCAGTCTTTCTCAGTTTACAGCAGTGAGCGAAATGCATGTTCTCCTCTACATCTGGAGGAAATCTGACACATTAGCGATAAACAGGCCTGTAATCACACCAAAGATCATATTTAGATGGGATTTTTAAATGACAGAAACCTTTTTAATCCAGATCCCGAACATTTGGTTACATCCTGTAAACGTTTAAAAAGTGCGAAACATTAGGATGAAGTAATTCTGAGACTCTGAGCGCTGAAAGCTGTTAGTCAAGAACACAATGTACAAAGGGGGAAATGCAGTGAGCTGTGAAAAGCTGGGTAGGCTTTACAGCTTCAACAAGTCATTTCTGAGGGTTTTATTTTGTGACCAGCAAAATTCAACCCAGAATGTATGGATTTCCAATCATGCATGTATAATAATAATAGTGCTTCTGTCTCAAACATGTGATCTTAGAGCTGACATACAGACTCACTCTATCAAAAACAGAGACATGTATGCTTCCCGTTTCATCCAGAAGTCTCTCTTTATATACAAAATTAATACATTATATAATTAAAATGCTCAATTTAAAAGTATATGAATGGGTTGAATGGTGTAACCTAACAAGTGTTTAAACATAAAAAAGAGAAACTTTCAAATGTTAGTATCTCTTGTTAGTAACCTCTTAAATGTGATTTTAAACTAGTTTTTCAGTAAAACCCTTACCTTGCATCTTGACTCCAGTCACGATTAAACTCCCAAGGACGAAAATCCACAAGCACGACCTCATTGTGTCTTAAATGAAACTGAGCTGAACAGGGTCCGAAATGTGTTTCCACTTTTAGCGCGTGTAGACTGAGGTGTAAGTATAATTCGCGTGCGCTCGCATGTGCAACTTCCCCGCAAGCTTTTGTTGTACAAACTTTACTTTACTGGGTGTGCAGCTCTGATGCCCACCGCCCCACCCACATGTGGGACTGACCTTGTTGTAGGATCCAATTGCAAGTCTGTCTCGCTGGTTTCTCACTGAAGTCTCATGCACGGAGGATGCACTGGGGAAATCCCTCCCTCGCTTGACACATATATTAGGACTCGACAAAAGCACATAGGTTTGCGTGCCGTATATCGCAGTGCATGACGTTTCCGGCTACTGATGCATTTTCTTTTTCCTTTAGGAATTAGTGTTTTAAATACATAGCAAGGTTTCTTGACCTCCATGAACATCCACCCAACCCCCCCAATAATATCGTCTCAATATGCGTTTCCTAACGTGTTGAGAGTGAACGTAATGAATGGAGCTGGTTTTAAAACCTAGTGAGCTGCCTACTTAAGCAGCGGCTTTGGGCTTCAGCGCTTGGCTTTCAGCTCACTAGAAACCCACCTTTGCCTGAAGTGCTGGGCTTTTCAGACACAGCTCCATTCATCCGTTTCGCACCTCTGGGGAAGTTCCCTCTTTAACGTTCAGGAAAGCTTTTACTGTTGAACTTGAGCCACCCAGCGGGGGAACGCAGCAGCACGCACTCGAGTTCAGGAGTTGAATGTCATATCTGTCTTCAGGCACGTTTTGTTGCTCAAAACGCAACCTGTGCTAATTCTTTGTTTACACGGGTAACTTATCAGAAGGGCGCGGTGCGGATGAGGCTTGATCCGCTAACGTTAGTAAACAAACAGGACCAGTTTTTTTGAGTAACCAAAAAAAAGTACAGCCGACTCTGGAAAAAAAAAAAAAAACCTGTTGGGGTTACTTAAGTGATTGCTAGTGCATTTCACAACTAATCGCAAATAAATGGCAAGTATGTGAAAATTTTGAGGTAGAAACACTGAAGAATATTTTCTCGTAAACCTATTTTAATAATGATTGTTTTATCACTGTTGAAGGCTATTTTTCACCTGGTGGTAAATACAGGTTCGCAAACAGAAACTGTATGCTGACAACGCAGTGCCAATATACACCTCATAGTTTTTTTTTATTATTATTTATTTATTTTTAATCAGCATGTCTCAGTAAGTCAAGGGCGTGCATTTATATTTAAACACGCTTGCAGACAGGAATTACGATAACTTCCTGAGGTAACCATGGCAACAGTACGACTAGTTGAGCGATTTAATCGGCTAAAACCAAAACCTTGCGGATATTTTGACACTTTATATCGTAATCATGTCTCAATAATTCAACAGCAAGCAAATATATTTAACATATATCGCACACCGTGCGCAAACAGGAATTGCGATCACTTCAGGAGGCAACCATGGCAACAGTACACAACTTGAGCGATTTATCGGCTAAAACCGAAACCTTGTAGTCTAAATATTATACACTTTATAGTTTTATATTTCATAAACATGTCTCAGTAAGTCAAGGGCGTGTATTTTGACCTGGCATTAAATAGAGGCTTGCTAAGAGAAAATGCGATCATAGAGGTAACCATAGCAACAGTACATGACTTGAGCGATTTGCTAAAACTTCATAATCGGACGGAACTTTGACAAAACAGTGCCAATATTTGACACTTTGTAGTTAGAGTTTTTATAAATGTATCTCAGTTAATCAGGGCACGTATTTACAACTAAACACATGCTTGAGAACAGGAATAACGATCCCTTGAGGTAATCATGGCAACAGTATGCGATTTGAGCGATTTATTGGCTAAAACCAAACCTTCCCATTATTTTGACACTTTATGGAGAGATTTATCACAAACATATTTCAAAAAGTCAGTACAAGGGCATGTCAAACTAACCACCAAAAAACAACTCCCAAAAAACAATAGCTACTATTTTATGAGGAAACAACCACAACAACAGTACGCAACTTGAGTGCTTTGACAGCATCATCAACAGTGCCAGTTGAAACTTTGTGGTTTAATTTATCATAAACTAATATCTCCGAATCAAGGGTGTGTATTTTCACCTGGCGTTAAATAGATGCTCTGGAACAGAATTTGCAATTTACCAAAGTTGACAAAAGAGTGCCAGTATTTTAAACTTTATAGTTTTGTTTTTCATAAACATATCTTGTCCAAGACACATATTAACCTAGTATTTAACAAATGCTTGCAAAGAGAAAATGCAATCGCTTAAGCAGGTATAGCTATAGCAGCAGTACACGAGTGGAGAGATTTGCGAAAACTTTATTATCGGATGGAACTTTGGCAAAACAGTGTCAATATTTGAGCTTTATAGGGTTTTTAATCATAAACATATCTCTGAAGTTAGTCAGGGCACGTATTTACACCTGGCCTTAAATGCACTTGCGAACAGGAATTGTGATATGTTTTTTATCACAGGACATACCTCAGAAAGTCAGTACAAGTTAGTCAGGGCGCGTAATTTTAACCTGCTTTTAAACAAGCAAATTACTATCGCTGAGGAGGTAACCATAGCAACAGAAGGCGATTTTGAGCGCTTTAATGAAAACGTCATAATCGTAATGGAAAGTTAACAAACAGCAGTGCCGATATTTTTACAATCCATAGATCAGAAAATATTTACATCATAAACATATCTCAAAAAGTCAGCGTTTTGTTAAAGACAAAAGTCTAACGTTAATGTTGCTGGCTAATTGGATTCTCCGAAACCAACTAAAAGTTTTAACCCTTGAAAGTATAGCTGTATCAATGGACACAGTAGTAGGCTCCTATTATCTCAGATAAAAAAAAAAAAAAAAAGATTAATTGTATTTGTCATAAATGAATCATGAACATTCATAACGTTCTTTCTTTGTTCTTTTGTTTAATTCCATCATTGAGGGTCAATCTCTGTGGTCTCCCCCCTTAACACGAGGCTTCATGGACAATTCCAACTGATGAAGTTGAAAAAGGCGAATCAACCTGTTCCACATCAGATCCAGAGCCGCTGCATCTGCTCTCCAGTCCGAGCATGATCAACACCGGCCGGCTTTCTCCAGATGATCGCTCATGATGCGCCTTCACCGGGAACGCGTGTGAATAATACGCTGGAAATGTTAACGTCAAAAGCCAAAGGTCTGGTCTGATGGTGAGGAGCGAGCCGAGCATCCATGCGCCTCAGCGGACTTGTTGCGAATTGCTGAAATGCAGTCTTTTGCATCTCACCAGTGACTAAGGCTATCCTTGTAGCTCTGTGTTATTTTTGCCCATTTTGCTCATCCTCTATGTGATACTGTTTGGTATATATGCAGAGACGTGGACTGTGATCACGGCATTTGATTTTGGAGAACCGAAGCTGCGGATCCGCGGAGAAGTCAGGGTGACCCCGGTAAGTGCGTCCGCATGCCCTTCAATCACACGTTATCTTAATGAAATCGCCACACAACAGTGGTCAGAAATCATTTTTTTTGTGAGTTATGCATACGTTCGTTTTCCATTATAGCGCGCTATTGCACGCGAAGTGATAGATGTGTCACTCTGCAATGACTCCACGGCTCACCAAACCGTCATCATCTTGTTCATTACGAATGAAACGGAATGCACTTGAACGGTTTTTCACGAAAAACAACATTTTTGGTTCCATGCACGTTCCGGGAACGTTAGTTTATGGTTATTAAAAATACATCTAAAAAGAACAGAATGTCTGGATGGAGTTGATTAGCCCGAAATAATAAACGCGAAGCGTGCACTCAAGTGCAGAAATTGAAGGAATAGCGCAAACTTTAATTCCCCAAACATTCAATGCAGATTCAATTGTCGAAAAGTAACTAGTTAAACAAAAGTCAAACAAGATGCAGGAAGGTTATATGAAAATAACACAAACTGTTGATCGCAGGTTGCAATCTACTGTTATGAAGATTTTTTGATAATTAATACTGATTTTGAGCAAATGATTGTTTTCCAGTAGTCTGTTATCATGCACTTTTGTAGTAAGAAGTGAGGGACGCTAAGACTGACCGCAGCTTTGCAGCAGTTTATTGCAGTCTTTGCTCTTTGAACTTGTTAACAGCATCTTATTCTTGCAGCTCTGGGACTTGAGGAGACAGACAGCGTGTGTAATGGTTTTTCCTGCTTCCCTATGGAGAATCCTAAACAACACTTTTCTCGTAATATTCCACCCTTGCTGTCCTTAATTTGAATAGTTTCTCGGTTAATGATCATGTAGTTTTGAGGCGCTCTACACTCGAAGGTGAACCCATTGCACATTCACACGCGCCCCTACAGTCTCGCATTATTGGTTAAAATAGCGCGATTATGGGTTGCGAAGGAGAACCCAAGGGCAGATGCAAATTGCCATACTGTCAGTTGTGGGTTGAGACAGCACTGTTGAACTCTCTCAACGCAGGGTTCATGGGCATTTCAATACGCTTTTAACTCATCACAGCCACTTCTGCATCGACACCAGTCGACCAGACATTTATCCTGCGCCAATTTATTCATGCATTTCAAAGTCTTTTGAGTGAGATTGTGCTGATTCGGTGTATTAATTGTAACAAAAAACATGCAAAAGGCAGAATGGATCTCGGTTGAATAATCATTGGTCGTGCCTGTAGTGAACGGTTGGAACAGGAACAAGCCGGAGAAAATTAAGTGTCACACCTGAAAGAACCAGAAGGAATGTCCCTAGTATAAATCATGATAGTGTAGCCACTGCCCTGCCGTCCCTGTCCTGTCACTCACAACAGTTGTTGATGGTAATGGGTATTGAGGAAATTTCTTTAATCATTTAATCACTGTTCCTTCATTCAGTTCCCTTAGATAGCAATGCATTACTGGTAATGCGTTAGTAAAACTATATATAACGAATAAAAAACCTCTGTACTTTGTGACATTAAAGCCACAGTGTCCCTAAGGAAACATATGCTGTAGATGTGCAATCACTAAAATGTACGAAAGCCTATTTCCCAACATGGGATAAAAAAAATAAAAAAAAAAATAAAAAAAGGGGTAATTGAGACTTTGGATCCCACAATTCTGAGAAAAAAGACAGAATGGCAAGAAAAAAGGTTCTGATTTAAATCTTGTAATTCTGACTTTTTTTTCTTGTAGTTGGCAAATGTGTAATGTTCAATTTCTCAGTTTATATCTATCTCACAATTCTGAGAAGAAAAGCTAGATGAACTCATTCTGAGAAAAAAAGCCACATTAATGAGTTATAAACGACTGCAAGAAAAAAAAGTCAGATTGTGTCTTTGATTACTTTATTATCTATTCCATGGCAGAAAAAAAAAATAAAATAAAAAAAAAAAAACAGACCTGCCAAGCTGGTAATATTCATAATTCTGAGAAAAAAGTCAGAAATGACCAAACTCAGAAAAAAAATCATGGTGAAAACAAGCTTCCATTGAAAAGTCATTCTGCCTACACTCTCATCTCAAGTTCAGCGGATTGTGACAAGCCTTGCCAATCGGATAGTTTTTTCACGTGTTATGCAATGATGCAAAATACACAAGTTACTTTAACCACATGTTTTATTATATTTTAAATATACAAATGAATACTTGAGCCCTCCAACCCTAAACACTGCATAATTTTTAATATATCATATAGTGCCATGAAAAGGTTTTTGCCCCCCTCCCGATTTTTTTTTATTTTATGTTATTTTTTTTGCATATTTGTCACAAATTAAAATAATATCATGATATTTTTCCCATCAAACTAATTTATTATACATTATTTTATTATTATTACAAAAAGATAATGCAGTAAATACAAAATTTCAGTTTTTTTTTAATGATGCTTTCATTATCTTAAGGGAAAAACGCTGGTCCAAAACCTGCCCTGGTACTATAGTGGGAAAAGTAATTGAACCCTAAACCGTAATAACTGGTGGTGTGCCACACTCTCTCAGCAACAACTGCAGTCAAGTGTTTGTTGATAACTGGCAGGACTCTTTTACATCCCTGCGGAGAAATTCTGGCCCACTCTTCTTTGCAGGATAGTTTTAAATTCAGCCGACGTATGGAGGGTTTGCTCGATGAATGGACTGTTTAAGATCACGCCACAAGCATCTCAATCCTATTTAAGTCTGGACTTTTATCTTGTCCATTCCAAAAACATATATATATAATACGCATGACACACACAAAGTTTTTGTGACTTTCATTTATGATATTATTGTTGTGGAGCCTAACGGATAAATTATAATGCTTACTGTCACTGTAACTGGTCCTAAAAAGAAAGTTTCCGTAAAGGGGGTTTTTTTTTTTTTTTGTTTTTTTTTTTTTACAGCAATGTCATAGAAGAACCAGTTTTCAGTGATTTTTAACTGTCAGTGATCGGTTCTTAAAATAAGCATTTTTTTTCCTTGGTGGTAAAGAACACTGTAAAATAACCTTTTCTTTTTCTCCTTTGCTTTTTTTTGCACTCTAAGAACCTTTTAGTGAGTTCCATGCATGGTTAATGGTTCTTTAATTGAGCCATCAATTGCCAAATACAATAACTTTTAGTTTTAAGAGTTGGTATGACACAAAGTTTCAAACATTGTCAAAAACACCCTCAGTGTTTTATGTAACAAATATTACAGGCTTGGAATGAACAATCAGGGTGCAGTAAAATGGTGGACAGAACTATTTATTTTTTCTTTTATTTTGTTGATCAAAGCCTTGCCTAATTAATCCTCAAAACTCGTTAAAAACAGTCCATTTGAATAGAAAAACTCCATTTACTCCAAACTGATTTTTAAGATGTGTTGTGAGCTCTGAGGATATTAATTGATTGTATGCACTTTTGTTGAACCTATCTGTTGGTATTAATTCAACTTATTGTAAACCAACCATAGTTTTAAATAATCAGAATTTAGTGAAAAGAAAAAAAAAAGTGAAGTGATTGTTTTTATAGTTTCATTTGGTACTGTGCAGCACAATAAGCTGTAAATAAAAAGAGTCCCCTATCATACACCCGGCACAACCCACACCAAGCTTTTTAAATAGCAAAAGCCATACCCACCAATTCGTTCTCTAAATAGCAAATCCATTCTAAAAAAAAGATGTGTTCAGGCGCATTGTTGGTGTGTTGGTATATTGAAGAACAGGCCCTTGTGTTGGGTGTTTGCTGATTTTTTGAGAACTGTACAAATAGACTGTTGCCCTCGATCAAGTCAAACCCTGGTCTAAATTCTGGTTGCAATAATTTTTTTCTTTGTTAGTTAAAGACTTGCGTTAGTAAGTAGCGCCTAGAGGTGGGTGCACAATCGTGATCCTAAAAAAATAAGCACTGAGCACTGTTAAACCTTGTCTTGCGCTCTAAAGAACTTTAGACCATGCTTCGGTCTTTAGATCAATGCCAATAAAATAGGACCCCAGTGTCAAAGAACTTTTTGTGTTATATAACTTCATCAGGGTGAGTAAAATGGTGACAGAACTTTTTTTTCTATCTCAAAGCCTTGCCCAAGTCATCTCAAAATTCGTTAAAAACAGTCCATTTGAATAGAAAAACTCCATTTACTCCAAACTGATTGTTTACCAATAAAGATAAAGACTTTAACGATGTGTTGTGAGCTATCTGAGGATTATTAATGAATTGTCTGCACTTTTGTTTGATACCTATTCTTGTTGGTATTAATTCAACTTATTGTAAAACAATCATGTTTAATAGCAGAATTAGTGAAAAGAAAAAAAAAGTGAAGTGATTTTTTTAGTTTCATTTGGTACTGCAGCCAAACAAAATATGGGGCCCAATAATACACCCGGCACAATGCGGCGCAAGCGTTTTTGCTAGTTTCAGCCCGACCCACACTGCGTTGTTTAAATAGCAAAGCATGCATATTTGGCACCATTTGTGAGCTACCATTGGGGACTGCGGGTCTAAAAAAAAAATGAGTGTTTCAGGCGCATGTTGTTGTGGTGTTGCTATTTTGAAGAAACTGAAACGAGGTAGGACTTAGTGCCATAGATCAAGGTCAAACCTGGTCTAAAGTACGGCATAGGTTGCAATATTTTTTCTTTTGGTAATAAGCGCCTATAGATTAATAAACAACTATACCTTGATCAACAACGCGTCCTTCAAACACATGGAGCAACTGCACACTGCGTCTTGAGCTTAGGAACACATTCGATTAGATCATTAAATAGGACCCCTTATGGCGTTTTGTGTTAAACAACTTCAAGAGGGAGATCAGAAAGACACAGCTTGTTTAGGCGATTATACCCAACAACACAAGGCCTTTAAGATTTAGACCATGCAGTTTTAGAGATTAAAACAGCAAAAGTAAAATATATATTTGCCTATAGTTTTTATTGAACCAAGGCGCATATTTCGTGCATTTTTTTATACTAATAAATATTAACAAGCTTCTTTATATATTTTTTAAGTATTTCACTTTTTTCAGCTTTTAATTGAAGATTTATGGCAGTTTAAGTTAGAAATTTAATTTTCAGGTCTGTGCTGTGGTTAACCGTTAATGAACCAAAAACAGTTTAAGTTAGAAATTTAATTTTCAGGTCTGTGCTGTGGTTAACCGTTAATGAATGGATTACATAAATATAATTTAGTACAATAGCATCCCCAAAAAATGCAAAATAATAAATAAAAAAAACATTATCGAACTAAAATATAGCACACTCATTTCACTGAAATAATTTTTGAGTTAAAACGGTTAAGTTCACAGTCTTGCATCTTTGTTCTGATTTTAGCTTTAATGAAGACTTTTTAATGTAAATCCCTTTTGTCAAAATACTTACAAAACAAATTAATCAAAAAAATTTTGAAACACTAATGCATACATTTTGGCTGCGGGATGAAAGTGAGGTTTCTCTGTGAGAGATAAGCATGAATCATAATATTTTTGGCTGCGGGATGAAAGTGAGGTTTCTCTGTGAGAGTGTGTCTGTCTGGCTCGGCGGTGTGTGTTTACACTCCTGCCCTGGATTGGCTGCAGGGAGCTTGTGTTTGGTGGGATAGATGGCAGATAAGGAACTCCTGGAAATGTCAATCATAGAAAGTGGGCCAGGAAGGGTTCTCTCGGGAGGAATCCAAAGCCGTCCGTGTTTCTCCTGCGAAAGCACCAAAAAACAACCACTATCAGCCAGTCATTATTACTTCCACCAAACAAGCTGCTTCACATGAAAAGGAAAAATAAAAAAAGACAAGACAATGATGCTTATAAAAAAAAGATAATATTAAACCAACTGTTATGTAAAGTTACATTTTTAACTGCCTGTTTATGGAAACGGATGTAATCCAGATTTGAACTGGAGTAGAATTGCTCTGTTTGGTTTCATGCGCTTGCATTGCACACATGAAATTTTTCTTTTATTTAGCTACTGTTGAGAGGAAAAGTGTCCAGGTAACAGTTGGTAAAAAAAAACCCCAGTGCTATTACTGGGGAATATGAATAACTCACATTGGGTTCAGTTTCAGGGTTGCTGCAGATTTTAAAAATGACTCTGTAAGTTCCCCCCTGGCACATATGTTAAAGGTCTATAAATATTTTCATACTATTACTAGATGTTCTGTACCTTGGTCTTGAAATGTCCTTAAACTACTACCTTGGTAAACCACCTTTGAGACATGAATTAATGCCAGATGTATAAATGGTTAAAAACACAAAAACAACCAAAAAAAAATAAATTAAAAAACTTAAATTACAAAACCATCAAAAATATTTACAGTACATTACTTGAAATACACATAAACTGAAATAAAATAGAAACCAAAAATAAATAAACTTTTTTTTTCAATTAGTTGCCATGTCTCATTATATAGTTTAACTTGATGTCCTAAAACTGAAATAACAGTGAATAAAACTATACAGACATATTTAAAACGAAATAATAATAATGAAATGACAAAAACACAATAAAATTTAACTAAAAACTGCAAAAAGCTACAAATACTATCGATATTCAATAATATTAATAAAAACTGTAATAGTATCTCAATATCTTCATAGTTATGTCTACCAAATTTGGTTGTTCCCAGTCAAAAACCTGCTTGTAAAGTCGTCCTAAGATTGTTTTCTTTCAATCAGCAAAGGTTTTTGTTCTTTTTTCAGTGATCATACGGCCTCATGCGGATCTTGCGCTGCATGTGGAGCATTCAGCAATTTTCAATCAAAACAACTCTGGAGCTCTGAGTGGTACGGCCATCAGGGGGTTTTCAAACAAACAGAACAAAAAATGGAATGTACCGCGGTTTTAGTTGTTTTAACATGCGGCATATCTGAATGACAGTGCAAACACCTGCTCATTATTTTGTTCTTTATTTCAACCAGTTTTGCGCAAAAGGGTTGCGGGAAAGGCGGGATTTGAGAGACGTTAAGACAGCTGATGGATATGAGGAGTGCCTGTCATAATGGGTAAAGGCCAGGCATACATACAGACTTGCAGTATCGTAATACAGTCCACAGGCATTGAGCTTTGAGTCTCCGGTGTGCAGAAATGACAAAATTTAGTTGCTGCATCGCATTAAGCCTAAGAAAAATGTTATATTAGGAGATGTTAGCATATATTATGCTTGTAATAAATGGTGCATTTGAGTCTGGCTATTATTTATTCTATTTAATAAATGTAATAAATGGTGGTACAATTCAAGAAATACTAAACTACGTTTGCAATTTATCACTTAAAATATACAGGAGACAAAGTAAGTATATTTGTGGCATAGCGAAAACTATACCAAAAAAACAGGGTTATAGAGTTAACTGAAACTGAACACATTACTCATTACTTGAAGGTTACTTAAAAATAAACTTAATAAATAAAGAAACTTAATAAAATAAATGAATAAATTTAATGGAAAATAAAGTAAAATAGCTATAGAATTTAAAATAAACAAATAACAACAAAATTGTTATTGATAAAATACATTTTGTTTTCTATAGTGATAATATATGTATTTGGTACAGACTTTTTAAAGAATTTTCATTTAGTGTCTCTTGATGTACTAAAATACATGAACTGAACCTAAAATATAGAAACTGAACATGACAAACTATAGAGCCTCGGCCAAAACAAAAACAACTAATTAAAATGGCAAAAAAAATTCAACAAAACTAATACAATTTTAACGAAAATTCAAATATTAAAACAAAGTATAAAAATAAAAACTAATAATAAAAGATACAAATATAATAGTTGTTTTTCAGTGGCCAATTCAGATACCGGGGGGGGGGGATTATTTCCCAAAAAATCAAACACAATAAATACGTATTATGTGAAGCAGTATTTATTATGAACCTTTTACTGCACAATGTAAAATGGAACTAATGTGCACCTAGTGTACCAATATAGAGCTTATACACAGATATATTAGTGAAAAGTCTTTGAAATGCGCAAGATGAACTGACGGAGAAAGATCTGCAGTAGGGGCAGGGGTATTGATAGCATCGTCAGGAGGATCTTAATAAGCATATCAATGAAATATAACTTCATTCAAAAAAGTCAGAAAAAAAAAACCCCAATTTTGGACAATTTAGATTCTCTAATATGGTAGATTTTGGTTGTTGGAAGCATGCAGTTTTATGAGCTGTGCAGTGGTTTTGGGTGCCGTGTCTGCTGCGCTCCCTGGGCTTCAGCACTGTTAATAGGAGCAGATAATTAGGTTATACTTTTAATTCCCTGAAGCCAAGAAAATATATAACCTGGCAAATTCACTGGCCTGTGGGCTGCCTTTAGTCTTAATTACCAACTACTCTTATTGACGGACATGATAGTGAACCTTTCTGTGTTGTCGCTCACAGATATCGATATGTGGAAGAGTATAAAAACAAGAAAACAGCTTGATGCTGCTGTAAAATGCAGTACAGAGCAACAACTGTGCGATTTAACATGCATGCTGATTTAGTTACAGCTTTTCTTTTAAGAAAATTATTTGATATGTTCAGCATGCAAATGTTTAAATTTTTGGTCAAGAGTTGTTAATAATAAAAATAAAAATAAATTATTTTAAGAAAATTATTTTATTTTTATTAATCTGTACAAATAAAGCAGTAAACTGCAGGAAAAAAACAGTTGTTATTTTATTTTATTATTCTATTGTTAACTAAAAATGGAATAAAATTAATGAAAAAAAAAAGGAATAATAACGTAATGTTTTTTTTTTTTTTTTTAAAATATAAATAAAAGCTATATGACAGTAAAATAAACCAGGACTGAAATGTTTTTTTTTTTTTCTTTTCCACAGTTTGATAAGTATGTTAATTATATCCAATAATACACCGAACTACATAATATTATTAGTTAAGTTTATTAAATTTACTACAAAATAAAAAAAAAATAATACATATAAATAGCAGATATAATGCATCTGCATAAAGATACATCAATTTTCATTTTTAGTATTATACATGCAGCGTAACATCAAGAAACAATTATATATTAATTAATTTTATTAATATTTCAGATCAGTTTTCATTTTTAGTAGTTTTTTAAAAATGTCTTTATAGTTTTTAGTAATTTTTTCATTTCAGTTTTAATTTCTCTAGAACATCAAGTTAAACTGAATGCAAATTAAATGTTAATATAAGGCACATATAATGTACATGTGCTTCTTGTGGTCTCTCTGTACTGACAGTAAGGCTCATGTCAGGTCGAGCATCACGACAAGGCAAGCATCATGTCAGGTCGAGCAGCTCGAGGAGGCTCAGAGACACAGAGTGAATACTAATGGAGCTGCAGTGCATTGATCGTGTTGAACTAATGAACAGAATAACAATAACAAGAGAAGGTCAAGAAAAAAAAAACAAACTACAAATACAGTTATTCTTTCAAACCAAAACCATTACCATCTCTCATCTTCATCTTCACCTGAAGATGCTGTAACAGAGGCGGAGTTAGGGCTGGGAGGATTTGATTCATCTTTTGGATGTCACGCAAGCTTGCGAGATATCAATTTAAATTCGATGTTGCCATGTGGATTGCGGTGGTAGTTGGGGATAGGCAAGGGTATAATAGAAGGCGAAGTCATGTTCCGACGTATCAGTGTCACAGGTTGTTGTCCATTCAATTAATAGCATGTATCAACTCGTCAACTACACATAAACAGTCCCACGTCATTAAGAGTACACAAATATTTAAATTGCACATAAGGCAGTTTTTATATTCAAAATTTATTATAACTTTTAATGATATAATTATGTTTCTACTATTCAAAATTTATTATAACTTTTAATGATATAATTATGTTTCTACTCCAGTTTGTTCTTGGAATATAAACATTTAAACAGTGCATGCTATAATTTATTTTCATTCATTTATAATGATATTTTTATGTTTTGAAATGTTTCTAAAAACTCAAAATGTCTTTCTTGTCCTATGAATGTATAACAAATATGTAAAGTTAAACAAAAACCTTCTACACAATCATTCTGACAATGTTCTATTTTTACCTCAATGTTTGTTATATCCATTGCGAACGTTAAGCATGACCAGTTTGTCTTTGTCATAATCGCAGACGATATTTATAAGCGTTACAAAAACGTTGATCCATCCCATTTCTACCTTGTTTTTACTCAAAAGTGTGGCATTATTTGAATGGTTATTTACTACAGATTAATTGGATTAGGGTAATCTGCGGTGAGTGTGCTAGGTTGTTAGCTAGGCAGGTTGCTTAGGGTGCTCCCGAGGTGGTTACTAAGGGCTGTTGCTATGTGGTTGATAGGCCTACCCTGGGATGGTTGCTAGGAGTTGCTATTGGGGCTGCTAGGTTGGTATTATTAAATATTAATAAAGTTAAAAGTTGCTATGCAGTTGCTAGGGTACCTGGGGTGGTTGCTAGGGCACCCGGGGTGGTTGCCAGGTAGGTTTGGATGGTTGCTAGGGTGTTGGTATTATTAAATATTAATAAAGTTATAAGAAGATTAAGAATGTTTTGTCCTAACACATACATACAAACATTTCATAAGATACTGAAGAACAGGTTTAGTAAAAATGAATATGTAATATAGTGCACATATTTATCAAAATGTTTTTCTGGCTGACTATTGAGTTTATGTTCATTGAATGTCTTTTCTGAGGTAAATGTGAAGTTATTTTATTGATGTCGCTGACTATTGAGTTTATGTTCATTGAATGTCTTTTCTGAGGTAAATGTGAAGTTGTTTTATTGATGTCTTTCTGTGTTTGAAACACTGATTGATTGATTGATTGATTGATTGATTGATTGATTGAATGATTGATTGATTCATTCATTTATTGATTCATTGATTCATTTCAGTTCTGATGTTCATTGATGTTTATTTGATTATGTTTTGTTGATATATCTTTATCTGATGTATCAAACATATCAAAGCACAAAGATAATTGTGATTTATTGAATGGGAGGAGCTGTTTGATTATGTTTTGTTGATATATCTTTATCTGATGTATCAATCATTTAAGTATCAATATCAGTTTATCCACATGAGAATCGAGTCAGAATGAGACAATCAGCACATATTGATTCTTTGGATTTAAGTATCAATATCAGTTTATCCACATGAGAATCGAGTCAGAATGAGATTCAATGCATATATTCTGCAGTGAAATCTTACTTTAATGTGTTCTTTTGCATGTTATTACAGTAAAAGAAGTTTTGGGTGTTTTTGAGCACATAGAAAAAATCAATGGAGTCTCAGTTGTGCTTGAAAGCTTATTGGGGCTGTTATGATGTTGCCCAGACAGGGAATCTGTGTTGAAGTCTCAGTTGGGCTTGCAAGCTTATTGGTGTCTAGTTTATGACATGTGGCCAGCAGCAATGCTTTTGTGTGGGTTATAAATCAGTCAGGAAAACGAGCATTTGTCCATTCGTATAAACCAGAAGCAGGAAAACTCAGTAGAGACACGAGCTACTCGATACAAAATCCGATTGAAAAACAAAAAAGAACTAAAACCAATACAAAAACATAAAAATCAAAAACAAAGATAAACCAATGCCTTTTGGTTTAAAAACCCTCTAAAGCACAAGGCCTCTGAATGATCCCATCTTTGCTGTTAAACCTGTCGCACACAATCTACTGCACGCCTGCTGCCATCTGAGTGTTTTGTAAGTACAAGGCCTTTTGGTTTAAAAAAGCCAGAAAGTTGGATAGAAGTTTAAAAATCATAAATATAAATAGTAGGGCTGTCAAATGATTAATCACGATTAATCACAGATCCAAAATAAAAGTTTTGTTTACATCATTTTCATTTATGTATAATGTTTTATGTACTTATGTATATATTCGAATACATCAAAACAAAAAAAACAGTACATAGAATTTAGATATTTACACGAAGAAAAATGATTGGTACAAAAATGTATATACAGTTATATATTTAATGCTTATATTTCTATTATATTAAATATATTTAATATATAGGAACCTAACATATTCGTCTTAAATCTATACATGCATGTGTGTGTAATTTATATATACATAATAAATATAACAGCATATACACGACATATATTATGTAAACAAAACTATTATTATTTATGATGTATTAATCGTGGATCAGTCCTTTTACACCCTATAAATAGATCCGCAGTGTGGTTACAGTGGTTGCCTAACGCATATGACTTTTGGCGCATGTGCAGTGTGCCATATATCTGTGATCTTTATGCATATGCATCTAACATGTATACTATCCATGTAAGCATGGCTAGTAAGCATGAGTGTATAAATTGCATTTTCCCAATTTTCTATTCTGGTAAATATATATATGCTGAAATTGTATGCAGTATTCTATATGCTTATACACTGGGTTAGATGGTATTTAATTTTTATTTATGAACTAGTATGTTATTTTATATTTTCTACATATATGCATGGAAATTTATATAATAAAGAACATTAACCAAATAAATTCATTTAAAATTATATACAAAATAAAGAAATAAGAATACAAAAAATACGGCAGGAATATTAAGCATGCAACACTGGCAAAGGAATAATTAAGCATATCAAGCATTTAAATTTATACGAATATGCATGCAAATGTACATACTATATAGAAAATACTAAATAGAAAATGCATTTAAATTTATACGAATATGCATGCAAATGTACATACTATATAGAAAATAAATTCTATGCACTGCAGGAATAGAATATTTGTATTATCTATTATGTCAATTTATATGCATATTAATTTGTATGCCAAAGAAAAGAAAAGAAAAGAAAAGAAAAGAAAAGAAAAGAAAAGAAAAGAAAAGAATGTGTATTAAAATTGATATGCATGCATATACATGTACATACTTTTTAGAAAGTTCTTTATATTATAGAAATGTATATGCATATCAATTTGCATGCATATACCAATATACTATAGGCATTTAGATCCATTTAGATCTATATGCATGTAAACATATACATATTTTACAACTTGTACATAGTAATATATCTTTAATCATTTAAATTTATGTGCATTTAAATGCACATACTATATGGAAATTTTAATTTAAACATCACATACTAAAAATGAAAATTTAATTTTAAAAATTCAACAAATTAAGATTAAACAAGCTGCCTTCTTTGAAAATGCAACTTTGTTTAATGCTGCTGGTGAACCTGTTCAGGCAGGATCTTATTCTGAAGAGCTCAGACCCTCCAGCAATCTTCACACGGAGATTGTGCGTCTACAGCTGCCTGCTCTTATCTGCTCCAGATAAAGCTTGTCGAGAAAGACCTTCAGAATAATCTCAAATCCAATGCATGAGAAGATACTGAAGAATTACTCAGTTCAGTTAAAACACAGTGCTTCTGTCTCAGAGTCAAGTGTGAGAAGGTCACTTAAAGTTGACTTGATTACTCAAAACACTGATCTGTTTGATTGAAAGGTTCTTATGTTCATGGAAAACCTGGAATATCAGGAAAGTTACAAGTTGTGGTTGCCCGCAGTGTTATTTTAGTATCTTTGAGATATTGTTATTGTTTTGCTAATATTTAAAATTAGTTTTAATTTTAAAATTAGTTAATGTTTTAGAAATTTTGTTGTGAGTTTTTGTCATTTTTTTAAATAGTTTTTTTGTCTATATATATTTTTATGGATTTATTTTTAGATTTGAGATTTAATTGTTTTAGTACATTAAGTTAAACTAAATAAAAATGGCATATGTTGCCTTGACATCTAGCTGAAAGAAATGTTTAATAAATAAAATAAAAATAAATAAATAAATAATGTATATATAAATAAGTTAAACAATAAAGTTAACACAAGTTAATAATTTTTTTTTTTTTTTTTTTTTTTTTTTTTAGGATTTCACACAATTCCATTACTTTTTCAAAAGTAAAAATAAAATCAATTTTGTTACTTTTGTAACTTTAACTTTAAATTTCTTTTTAACATAAATATGAAATAATTATAGTATTTTTGGTTATTTCAGTGAAACGTTTATTTTATTTTCAGTAATAATAACTTTTTTTTTATGTTAATTTACTTGATTTTTATTTGCTTTTATTTATTTATTTAAATAAAAAACTTTTTAAATATCAAAGTTTTAGTTACTATGATAACCCTGGTTTCCAGGCCTGAAAAGAAAAGAAAAGAAAAGAAAAGAAAAGAAAAGAAAAGAAAAGAAAAGAAAAATAATGAAAACACATAAGATCTTAAAAAAAAAAACAACAACACACAAACAAACAAACACCTGTGGAATAATTTGGTCTGAATTTGCTACTTGTGGTTATTTTTTTTTTTTGGTTTTTAATCTCAAGTCTCCATTATGCAGCTAGATTATATGATATAATTCAGCGTGCTGTAATGTGTGTGGCTGAGAGATAATCATAGACAATCTTAACACTGTTTTACCTCTCATCACACACAAAACAAACAAATCATATCATTTTAATTGAGTAGAATTGAATATTTTGTCATTTAGTTTGGTGTCTGAAACAGACCTGTTCCTACAATCAGAATCATGAAATGGAGTATATTGGAGTGACCTCATGTGGACTATGCCAAATTAGATGCAAAACAGGTGCTCTAATCCTGTGTATTCCTCATTGGCTACTGCTTGATTTTCTTATGCGCGCGACTTCACTGACTTTACTGTTACATGAGTTTACAGCTGTTTGCCTGATTTAGAGTTTTCCCAGTCAAGAAATTACTGACTTTTTAAAAGTTGCTTGTAAATATCTCATTATGCTATATTATCACCAAATATTGGATTCAATCTTATTATCAATTTGTTTTCTTTCAATTAACTCATGCACCTCAGTTTTTGAATGGAAAAAAAGCATTATTTGTCAGTAATTTTGGCAATAACTCACTTTTTTCATGAAAAAAGAAATATCCATCTTTCGACCCGAACACAAATGACATCCAAAGTTAACAAATTAACTTGCTTGATTGACAATTAAACACTGTGACTCAAAAGGATTGATTCATTTTTTAATTGACCATGGTGTTCATGTAAAAAATAAACATTTAAAAAGTTAAAAATTGTGGTTTTCAACAGTGTTGTTTTATTCATTTACTTTTTTATTCTTAATTTATTTTATTAGTTGTGTTCTTTGTATGTTTTTTTTATCTATTATTAGTTTTTTATATTTATATATCTTATAATCTATAAGAAATATTTATTTACAGTTTTTTCTTTCCACATTTAGTTCTTTAGTGGGGTATTTGCAATTTCATTTTTAGTGCCAATTTCCATTTAATTAAAACTGTAGAAATAAACAATAAGATTCCCAGGTGAACCTGTCAACATGCAGTTAAGGGTTTTAGCCACGTGGATTCTGATTGGATGTTGAAAGCTTTGGTCATGTGTTTTGTAAAAAAAAAAAAAGGAATTACAAGAAAAAAAAAAGGATTTGCTGCTGACAACTGAAAAAGAAGAGTTATTTCATTCTGATGAAAGATGATTAAACCCAAACAGTGTTTTTCCTGTGGACTTTGCAGTACACTTCAAAGCTCTTTTACAGTTTGCCTCTTTGCAAAGCTGTACACAGAGACAGAATCTCTGAAATTTCTGACACCTCACCGTCCTCTGAAAAACACATCAGCACAGTTCAATGGAAAGAGAGGATATCTTCTCCACATGTGTCAGGCAGAAAACATCTCCTCAGTTCTGTAAGAATAACACCATTTTTTAGAACACCACCGTCACCATCCTCCCTATGAAGGGCGCTTAAACGAGCGCCAGACACCCTTCGGGTCCAGCCGAACATCTCAGCGATGGCCAGAATAAATTAGAAGTCATTGTGCAGTAAATAATGACGCTGCGCCTCTGTAATGCAGCGAATTCTTCGATTATATGGCTTTTAGTTTGCACGCTCAACTGCAGAAGTTTTCGTCCCTGAACCTGCAGCACGAATGAATAACATGTTTATTTCTGCATAACATAGGATGTATCCTTTTTTTTTTTTTTTTTTGGTATACATGAATATCCAGATGCCACTGAAACAAATAACTTTTTTTAGATCCTTTTTTTTATGATGATGCTTTGAGCAACTTGCTAAATGTATTCATTCATTCAATCCCAAGTTAACGTTTATTTTATGATCAATTAATGAAATGTTAAACTTTATGGCTATAGTTTTCATTTTTTAGTTACCTATTAGATTGCTACAATTATTCTTATTATTATTATTATTATTTTGCATTTATTTGATCAAAAATACAGTAAAATAGTCCAAATATTTATTGTAATTTCAAACATCCCCGCTGATTTCTGTGTGAAATATCTGTTAACAATTGTATTTTTTATTTTGTATTTCATGTGATTAAATAATACATTATTAATAAAAATATAAGTATTAATGTAATTATTATTATTATTATTGTTGAAGTCATATTAATAAACATTAATCACAGAAATTTATATCTAAATTTGGCAGACCTATATACAACTTAATAAAGACAGACATGAATAAAGTATGGCAATTTTGTAGGTTTTGTTTACAGTAAATTATTGTATTATTTATTAAATATTGTTTGTGTTAATATGATTGTTTTTTCTTAAACACTTTTCCTATTTAACATAAACTTTAACATAATTTTTGATTTGTAAATTGTATTATTTTGGTAATTATTATTGGTATTTATTAGCCGTAATTAATATTTAATTTTAGCCAAAATTGTGCACAGCCCCAACACAGCAAACCTGGATTCACATTTTCCAACAACCATAAACACAATTTTTATCTGAAAAAAATCACTATTTTTTTTCCTCCCCCATTTCTGCAGCCCTACATTGAATGCAACGTCTTTGAAAGTCATTATGGATAAAAACATTTGTGAAGTGCATTCATGTAAATAAGGAATTTGAACAGACCCACTAATACATACAATTATTAACATGACATAATAGGACAATTAAGAATTAGGGGTGTTTATCTTGTTCATATTAAACAGGCAGAAATGTGATTTCCTCATGAACATTTACTCCACAAAATGTTGCATCCTGTCTGATGAAACAATTGTCTATCAATGAATTGGAGTCTGAACAACATGAAAGCTAGGGAAGTGTCATTCTTTACCTGTCCGTGCTTCTCCTCTCTTCTTATTGTTGTTGTCCTGGCTACATCAGATCAAACCAGAGGCGTTTTTTGTGGGTCAACGGTTGCAGTAGTTTGCTGTTATTTTGGTCATTGTCACATCAGGCAGTCCAGAAGTGACGTCAGTTGTCGATTGTTACTATGAGACCCATTTCTGATTAAACACTATTTAAGTCAGTTTAAATCCTGATTATGTGTGCTCAGAGAGTCTGAACAGTGCGGCGGTTGATTGTGAGGAACACTGATGTTTGTGACTCTGAACACCTCCGTGATCTTCAGATGCGTCGTGTTATTCAGGGTGATTGATGATGATAAACATAATTATAATCATGAATAATAATAATCATAACAATAACACTAATAATATAATTATTTAATGAGTAGGAACACTAAACAGTGGTCTCCAACCCTGCTCCGGGAGAGTTACTGTCCTGCAGATTTCAGCTCCAACCCCAATCAAACACACCCTGAAGCAGGGCTAATCCATATATAGATGATTGTATATATATTTATGCTAAGATATATATATATATATATATCAATATATAACTATAATAGATATATATATATATATCATATATATTATAGCAAAAAATATTTTAATGTATTTATTCATAGTAGTAATGTAGATAATCATAATAATAATATAAGCATAATAATAAATAAGAATACTACTAATAATAATAAGTATTTGTATAACACCTTTCTACCCAGACTCACTCTTACAGAAACAAAAGAGGATGTATCTGAAGCTGAATACAGTTTAATAAATTAATTGCATTGCGTGATTATGCTTACATGGCTGCCGTGCTGTATGCAAAAATCATATATGAGCCCCTAAGTCTAACAACATCTACCAGTCCACTTCTACAGTACTAATCAACAGGTATTAGTCCAAGTACCCATTTTATTTAAATATATAGGTATTTATGGGCGGGAGCGGGACCAAATAAGATATATTTCTGCGGGAGTGCAGGCCTCTATTTCATGTCAGCTGCTGTTATGCTGGCTCCTGAAGGTCGAACCAAAGACAGGTTTGAGACTCATTTCACCACTAACTATCTAGACCACTTTCTGCTGACCCGCCTTCTGCTGGACAGCTTGGTGCATTCTGGGAAGGATGAAGGTGCTCAGAAGTGCGTCAGCATCTCCTCCTCTGCACACTTTGCGCCGCGGCGCCCGTCTGCAGGAATCTTCTCAGCATGTGAGTGGAAAAAACACAGCACACGTCTGCAGTGGAAATCGAGTGACCCGAAACCAGACATAATCTGCAGATCTAGAGCGCAGAGATGCTGAAATAAATCACAGATAAGAGCCGTCTGGCCTGGAGCGAGAGGTTTTGGTATGTTCTGTGTCACATGTGATGCTGGTGATTGGTTACTCGTGTCATGCCTCATATCATACATCATAAACACTGGAGATATGGCTTCATAAATCCTGTTCATGAATCCTCCTGCAGCACAAACGCCCTGTTCCACCTTCAGACCTCAAACCCATTAAACACTTACATCCTCAGAAACGATCAGTGTAAACTTGACTAAATCAATCCCTCTACTTATTATTATTATTATTAATGAATTATTTTCTACCCCTGAAGATCCTCTTTTATGCTCCTCTTATGCCACAGTCCAATATATCTGAAATATATGTTAATGGATTTTAAAATAATAATAATAATTGAGGGTAGATTAGTTTTAGATTTTTTTGTTGTTGTTGGTAACAAAGATAAACCTTTTGAAAATGTAGTTTTTTATGTTTATGTATAGTGTAGATAATTGTATTTATTTATTTGTTTACCTTTGATTCTTTTATTGTTCACATGTTTCTCTTGGTATCTGGCATGATCTATCTATCTATCTATCTATCTATTGTTCTATTTATCTATCATTCTATCGTTCTATCATTTGATGCGTGTTAAGAGTCTCAGTCTATCATCACATATATCATGTGTCATCTGGAAGAGATTCTGCTGTTCTGTTTATACTGCTGTAAATGTATTTGCAGAGCAGGCAGGACTGTTTTTTGCACGAGTGATGAATAAATAAGCAGTAATGTGAAGAGACAGAGCATGGTGTGAAACAGACAAGTCAAGAAGACTATAGTTGCAATACCACAATTTGCCACTTTAATTTCCAGCAAAATGACTATTTTTTCTATGATATAGAGTCCGTCATAATGTGATATTAGATCCATGTAGTCATAACTCATAGTTTTGTTTATTTTTGTTTTTGTCTTTGCTTATTTGAGATTCTAAGCATGATTGATATTTTGTTAGTTTGTTTTCATACTTTCAGTCTAGGTGAAGAGAGGCTGTTTGCAGGGTTGGGGCGTACTTGAAATGCATGTGATGTTCATTACGTATTTAAAATACAAACTATGAGTAACTGTATTTCTTTATAGTTACATTTAATTTAATTTTAGTAGATTTTTTTGGTTTTTGTTCGTTTTGTTAGTTTTAGTATATATTATATATATATTATGTGTGTGTGTGTGTGTGTGTGTGTGTGTGTGTAGTTTTGTTTTTTTAATTTTTTTTTTAGTAGTAGTTGTTTCCAGTACCTTGCCGTTCCTAAGCGCAGAGTCACGCAGGTTGCATCGGGCCACCGATCCTGGTTGCGCAAAAAAAAAAAAAAAACTTTTGTTCCTATATTCATATTTCAAACATATGAATATAGATAAATACAAAATAGAAACATTAACATATCTTACATATTTATAAAACATGCATTTTACAGAACACGATCATAAGTAAAAAACCCAAGATGAAGCCCATGCATTCCCCTCCAGTACATTAAATAATCCTGTGAAGCTTTTTGACTTTGCCAAGTTTATTACATTTGTGCATTTATTAACGTTAAATCATGTTTTACGTATCATATGAGGACCTTAATGATTACTTGTACTCCAGAAAAAGCAGATTGTGCCTTTGTAAATTTTGAAATTTGGAATGCTCCAGCAGTTGATGTGAATAATTGTTGATTTTTGGAGTGTCTATGTATACTGATTACAAATCACCCGCCGTGTTGGCAGAAGCTATTTACACTAGCTCTGCCCACCTATCATGTGCTTGGGATAGTCAACAACTACAAAAGACTAATAATAAACAATAGCTTCAGTGGCATAGCTTGATAAATTGTGTGCCATATCATTTTTGATGGGATCGACCGCGAGGTTGAATTTTTTTTTTCTTCCCTTTCTAAATCTCATATCACCTTGTCACGGTATTATAGTTTCAATAAAAATAAAGGAAATCGAAAAGTTGGAAACATAGTATAGGGTAGAGTTAGGGGTAGGATGTAAGGGATAGTGCTTTATTGTCCCAATAAGGGGACATCCATTTTTTTTTACACTCAAATTTACAATTTACGCACTCATATGTTTTATTATTGCATGCTTTTTTGATAATTTACTACAATACTGAGGTGGCAGATAATTGCCCATAGTTTGAAGTAAGAAGTATAAATATCAGAACATCCTGCTATTTTATCGCCAGATAATAAATGGAATCTCTAGCTATTTGTACTTAGTGTAAATAGCATATCTCTAAGAACTTGTGCTATTGTCCCTTAGTGTAAATGGCATCTATTAAATATGAAAATATGCGATTTTTTATGCTTAGTGTAAATGCCTCTATCCTATTTACACTAGTGCAAATAGCCTCTGCCATTGATTTTGATTCAATTTTATTATTGTTATTTATGATAATATTAATCTTTTAAAATGGTTTTATTTTAATGTGTGTATTTTAGTTTGTACATTTTTCTTATCTTTTGTTTCTTTTTCTCCCTTTCTTTCTTTTCTTTTCTTTTTGTTTTCTTTTTTCTTTTTTTTTTTTCTTTTTTGTTTTTTTTTTTGCATGTAGAGCTACCATTGTAAATTTGTAGACCTATACAATTAATTACAATTTATTATATTTTATTAACTTTATGTTTAACTAATTCTATGTTTACCCTATAGTAAATGTTTTTTGGGGTAGTGGCAATAACAATACATGTCTGGTTGTTTTTGGGCACACAAAGTTAATCTAAAAGCAACATACTCCTAGCTGGCAAAACAATGCTGTCAACATTCCTCTACGGGTGACTCCATCCCAAAATGAAAAATTTAGTCATTATTCACTTAACCCCCATGTCCGTTGACGTCTGCAGGGGAAATCAGTGACCGGGACCAACATAATCTGCGGATCTAGAGCGCAGAGATCTGGAAATAATCAACGAATAAGAGCGCGTCTGGCCTGGAGCGAGAGGTTTTGGTAGTTCGTTCACTTTGATGCGGGGCTGGTGATTGGTTACCGTGTCAGCCTCATATCAACGATCATAACCTGAGAATGGCTTCATAATCCTGTTCATGAATCCTCCTCAGCACAACGCCATGTCCACCTTCAACCTCAAACCCATAACACGTACATCCTCAGAAACGATCATGTAAACATTGACTATCAATCCCTCTCTTATTATTATTATTATTATTAATGAATTATTTTCTACCCCTGAAGATCCTCTTTTATGCTCCTCTTATGCCACAGTCCAATATATCTGAAATATATGTTAATGGATTTTAAAATAATAATAATAATTGAGGGTAGATTAGTTTTAGATTTTTTTTTGTTGTTGTGAAAAGATAAACCTTTTGAAAATGTAAGTTATTTATGGTTAGGTATAAGTGTAGATAATTGTATTTTATTTATTTTCTTACCTTTTGTTTCTTGTTGAATTTTCACCATATGTTCTCTTGGTATCTGCATGATCTATCTATCTAGGTCTATCTATCTATTTTCTTTATCTACATTCTATCGGTCTTCTTGATGCGTGTTAGAGTCTCAGTCTATCATCACATATATCATGTGTCATCTGGAAGAGATCTGCTGTTCTGTTTATACTGCTGTAAATGTATTATGCAAGAGCAGGCGGGACTTTGTTTTGCACGGAGTGATGAATAAATATAAGCAGTAATGTGAAGAGAGAGACAGAGCATGGTGTGAAACAGACAAGTCAAAGAAGACTATAGTTGCAATACCACAATTTACTTACTTTAATTTCCAACAAAAGGACTATTTCTTATGATAGCAGAGTTCAAGTCATAATGTGATATTGACCTGTGTCATAACTCATATTTTTTATTTTGTCTTTGCAGGTATTTGATTCTCAAGCAGTGATTTTATTTTGTTAGTTGTTTTCTATTTCAGTCCTAGTGACTCTGATTTGCAGGGTTGGGGAATAACCAATACATGGTGATGTCATTACGTATTTAAATCAACTTAGATTAACTGATTTCTTTATAGATTCATTTAATTTAGTTTAGCAGTAGATTTGTTGTGTTTTTGTTAGTTTTGGTTAGTTTTTAAGTTTATATATACTATATATATATACTATATGTGTGTGTGTGGTGTTGTGGGTGTGTAGTTTTGTTTTTTTTAATTTTTTTTTTAGTAGTAGTTTTGTCCAGTACCCCCCCGCCGTTCCCTAAACGCAGATACGCCTTTTGGCATCGGGCAACCATCCCTAGTTGCTCAAAAAAAAAAAAAACGATTGTTCTATATTAATATTAACACTATGAATATAGATAAATACAATATAAACTTACACCTATCATACAGAATTAGTAAAACATTGCATTTTACAGTACACACAGAAAAAGTTAAAACAGCCAAGATGAAGCCCATGCATCCCCTCCAGGTACATTAATAATCCTGTGAAACTTTTTTGGCTTTGCAAATTTATACATTTATTAACATTTATTAACGTTAAATCATGTTTTAATTATCATATGATGACCTTACTGATGACTTCGCCTCCAGAAAAAGCAGGAGTGTGCCTTTGTAAATTTTGAAATTTGGAATGCTCCAGCAGTTGATGTGAATAATTGTTGATTTTTGGTAGTGTCTATTATATAGACTAGTGCAAATCACCCCGCCTTGTTGGCAGGAAGCTATTTACAGAGCTCTGCCCACCTACGTGTGATTGGGAAGTCCAACACTACAAAAGACAAAAATAATAGCAAAACAATAGCTTCAGTGGCATAGATGATAATATTGTGTGCCACTAATCCATTTGATGGGATCGACCCGAGATTGAATTTTTTTTTTCTTCCTTTTCAAATCTCATATCACATTGGAAAGGTATTTTATTTTCAATAAAAATAAAGGAATCGAAAAGTTTGAAACTAGTAATCGGGTAGAGGGTACTGGTAGGTGTAGGGAAGGGCTTTAAGTGTCCCATAAAGGGACATCCATATTTTTTTGAACACCTCAAAATTTACAATTTACACTCAATATGTTATTATATTTTCATACTGTTTTTAATAATTTACTACAAATACTGAGGTGCAGATAAATTTCCAATATTTTGAAATAAGAAGGTATAAATAGCAGAAAGATCCTGCTATTTTATCATAGTGTAAATTGGAATCTATAGCTATTTGCACTTATGGAATAGCATATCTCTAAGAAATTATGCTATTGTCATACTTATGTAATATCGCAATCTATCGTCTAAGAAAATATGCGATTTTTACTTAGTGTAAATAGCCTCTATCACTATTTACACTTAGTGCAAATAGCCGCTGCCATTGATTTTTGATTCAATTTATTATTGTTTATTTTGATAATATTTAATCTTTTAAAATGGTTTATTTAATGTGTGTAATTTTAGTTTGTACATTTTTCTTATCTTTTTTCTTTTTCCCTTTTCTTTCTTTCTTTCTTTTTTTCTTTTTTCTTTTTTTTTCTTTTTTTTTTTTTTTTTTTCTGTAGAGCTACCATTGTAATTTGTAAATAATACAATTTAATTACAATTTATTTATTTATTAACTTTATGTTTAATTAAAGTTCTATGTTGACCCCTATAGTAAATGTTTTTTGGGGTAGTGGGCCAACAATACATTCTGGTAAAATTAAAAAAAATGAATTTTTGCCTTGATAACTAACTGAATTTTTTTAAATTACTAAAAATAAAAACAAAGCATTTTGCCTTGATAAACTAACAAGAATTTTTGTAAAGTATTATTTTTTTGAATAACTAACTGATTTTTTTTTAAAATTACTTTTTTTTTATGACAAAAGCACATACAATTACTGAAACTCAAAAATTTTAGTTAATGTTTATTTTATTTCAAAAGATTAAAAAAAAAAATGACAAAAGCACATACAATTACTGAAACTCAAAAATTTTAGTTAATGTTTATTTTATTTCAAATAATGAAAATAATTTTATGGTTTTAGTTTTTGTTGTTGTTGTTAAAAAAAATACCCCTGATGAAAAACTAAAATTACTAAAATTAAAGCTAAAATAATAAGTTAAAGCTATGTAGAAATGTTTAAAATAAAAATTAACAAAAAAGACAAATCTGCATAAAATAATTTTAAGAAGTAATTTAATGTTTTTTTTTTTTTTTTGGTGTTTTACTTTTAGTTAACAGTAATATTCCTGATTTTGCTTTGAAAACTACATTAAATAATTTAAACTGAAGTTAAAAAATTAAAGCTATATAGAAATATTTTAAAGCAAAATCTAATAAAAATAACAAACAAACATTTCTAAATGTTTCTAAAGCTTAATCTAAAATTAAAATATAAAAACAAAAATATTAATGAATAAAAGTAAATAATACTAAAACTTGAGCGAGTTTTGTGGTTTTGAAGGATCTTCAGGAAGTGTTACACATCATTTCAGTGAGTTTTACAGAAAATCATGATCTCAATGTTTATAATATCTTAATATCTTCATGCCTCATATTTTACATATTAGAGCTGGAAGGTTATATAATTACATTTTCTGACATTAAAAACACTCATGCCATTGAACTGTGCTATATAGTACATATATTGCTTCATGTCAGTGTACTGTATGCATGCATGCAGATAAAGCAGGATATAATATATTTTCAACTTTATATACTGTACTTTAAAATATTTATTATAGGCTTAATATATATTACAGTTTTTTTTTCAATTGGTAACATCCTTTTGTCCAATCTCTCATCACGTTTTCAAAACTCCATACCATTAACACAGTTCATGTTGTTTTCACACAATTTAGTCAATTACCATGTTTCTAAAATGCTTACATTTTATTTTCACATATACTTACCCAAAACCAAAATCATGGATCTTTTTAGTCTTATTTACAAATGCTTAAACACAGCATGACAGAAATGAAGACCTAATGATCCAAACCTTGCATATAGTATAAAACTTCTACTTCTGCAACAACAGCAGCTCAAAAGTATTGAAAAAAAAACTCTCCATATATAAAATATTATAAAAACTGATAAGCATTTTTAAGTAACAGATCACTGAACTATTTAGAAATAGCTGATGTAGATGAAATGTAGAGTTTGTATTTATTTAACAACATGTGGTTTTGGCCAGAAAATTAACTCTTTGGCTAATTGTGTGATGTAGGTGTGCTGCTGTGTTAAGAGTTTAGAAAAAGTACTTTAAGTATTGGTAAACGCTTGATAGCTATTGAAAAAAAACATAAAAAAAAAATTTTTTACTTGAAATAAAATTAAATATACTGAAATAAGACACAAACATTTAAACTGAAATTGGAGAATTTTTCAAGGTAACATTTATAATTTTCATTTAGTTTATCTTGATGTATTAAAATAACTAAAAATAAAAAACAAAATAGACATTTAAAAAAAACTAAGTAAAATTAAGTTGAAAATTTGAAAAACTCAAAATATTAACAAAAAATTTAATAGTATCCCAATGATACTAAAATAACTCTCTCTCTCTCTCTCTCTCTCGCCGTCTCTCTCTCCTCTCCGGTCTCTCCTCTCTCGTCCACTTCTTATATCATGTATATATATATATATATTATATGATATTTATTTATTATGTTTCAGATTTATTATATATAAGAATATATATATATATATATATATATATATATATATATATATTATAAGCAGAGCTGTTAAAATCATTTTAAGGACACAAATCACCCTGGTAACTCTCTTTTCATTTTTTGCTGGTGCCATCTGGTAAGCACTTCCGTCACTACTGATGGCAAAAACTGAGAGACTTAGGGGAGCTTCTTCCACCACAGGCCATCAGGCTCTTTAAACTCAAAAAAATCAGGTCTCTTAAACTCTACTATGACTGTCACTTAAATTATTCAGTAAGAACGTGAATATCATGTCCGACACTGACACTTGCAACCACAGCAATTTCTATAATTTTTATTTTTATTTATTTACTTTTTTTACCTCTATTGCTGCTATGGTAAAAACCCTTTACAACCTGTTTGCACATTCTCCTTCTTGTTACATTCCTGCTCATCTTTAATATTTTATTCAAGTCTACAGTATACTGTCCATGCACATTTTTTTTTATAAGCATCTTATTTTATTCTAATTTTTTTTTATCTTACTTTTTCCATATCGATATGTTTTTTGTATATTGTTCTTTGTGTTTGTGTTCTTTAATAATTGCACTGTCCATGGAGCGGACCTGACTTACATCATATATGAAAGTGTATTAGTGACAAATCTAAAAATAATACAGTTTACATTTGACGATTATATATATAGTTAATAATAAACCTGATGAAAAAACTATTTCTTTTTTTATGTAGTACACTTCCAATTTTATATATAGACTTGTGCAATAATACAGTTTACATTTGACGATTATATATATATATATATATATATATATATTATCTCTATCTTATATTAGGGCCGGGATTTAAATGGGCCGTATAATTTTGGAGAGACTTTAAGAGGATTTGCGCTTGATATTTTTAACTATTTTTTATTGACGCTTACTATTTTTTAATTACACAAAAAATTAACGCGTTACATTAAGATTCATTAATTACAGAAAAAAAATTTCCCGATCCTTTTAATAACTTATTTTAATGCAACTGCGAAAGTGTTTTCTCTACTGGATGCGTTCTTTTCCTCTGGCCGGACCGATTATACCCGTGAAGCACCAAACTAGCGTTCGCATATCACCGGCGCAGCACACATCGAGCCGTCAAGTATCACCTCAACGCATTACACATTTGCAGCAAGCGTGAGCAGTGCTTTCGCGTAGGAACTTTACCACTTTATTTAACTATGTAGTATTTTGGATTGGGTGCAACAGTGTTCTGGATGTTGAACTAGGTATTTTATTGTTGTTTGGCCACACCCACGTTTATTGAGAGTTGGACTTATGGGACTAGCAGAGTATGTTATGGCCTTCTGAAGCAACAGAGAGATGTTTCCTAATAGTCAGGGTTTCCAATGTTCTGAATGTAATGTGACAGTATTGTGTACGATACTTAAAAAACTCTTTACAGAAGTTCCAGCACCTTTAAGCTTCCTGAATTTCTGAAATGTACTATTTCTAAAGTGTTTCTAAATATGCTATTGCTACACTTCCTGGCAACCCCAAGTGCACTGGTCTGCTAGACTTGGTTGAACAAAAAATAAAACTATTTATTTTGTGCTTAAGCTTATGTATTCAGTCATTATTCAATGGTATTACAATAAATCCATTTGAAAAAAAAAATACTTCTCACTGTTCTCCAGGGCAAATATTTATATGCGATTAAAATGCGATTAATTTCGATTAATTAATTATGCAAAGCCTCGAAATTAATTAGATTAATTTTTTTAATCTACGAGTCCCCGGCCCTAATATATATATATATATATATAATATCTATATATATATATATATTATATATATTATATATATATCAGAAGAATCTGGAGATTTTTCACATATAAATGAGATACTATAATGAGACTTTAGGGGAATATATGTTTAATTGTCTTAAAAATAAAGGCATGATACAAAAACAATCTTTATTTCCCTTTCACATATTTTCTTCTCTTTGAGTTTGATTGTGCTGTGAATGTGCCTGACTCATGATTCATCAGTGACTCAGCTGGGAATTTCTAAAGTCAATAAACAGTCGCCTCTAAACCTTGAAAATCAAATAAATTACAGTTGCATTTGATTCCAGCAGCAGACCCCGCCCCCCCCCCCACCCCTCAAAAGCTCGTCATGTTCTTGATTTAATTAAAACGGGCTGTTTTGTGTGTCGAAACCCTTGGGGAGTCGAGATCCTCAGAACCCCGCCCTTCATCTTCCAACAGACCATCTACTGAGCAATCCAATCATACAGAAAAAATCAGCTGACTGAATTCATTTCTCCAGTCCTTTCTGTGTGTTTATGGGAATATCGGATTAGTGATCAGCAGGGTGTTTAAATCAGAGCCGGACAGAAAGGCCTTGGCGCTCATTTGGTTAGCTATCTGAATGTTTGATATTATTTTTAACGTTATTGTTCGATGATGTGCTATAAACCTGAGAGATTCATAGAAAATGTTATATTAGTAGCATGAGATTTTCTATATTTCTCAGTGTCTTGTGCAGTACTTTCTGTTTGGTGGATTGATGTAAAATAGTGATCAAATTTCACCCTAAAATTATAGGAAATAAAAGTTGCATTTTGATATTGTAATTTTTTGCATCCTTTAATTTTAATGACAGTGTTTGGTTCCCCCCCATTAAAATTCTCATTACTTTAATTCTTGTGGACATTTTTCTTTTAATGTTTGTAATTTATTTATTTATTTATTTATTTATTAAGCTCTCCTCGTTCTCAGCAGTCATTCTCACTTTGCTTTAGATTATCAGTATTCGACTGTTAAAACAGGATTTCAATCTCTTTATTAGTGTAATTTGCCCAAACTAAATATTAAAATATAATAATAATAATAATAATAATAATATGGTATAGTTAATTTACCCACTTAACATATTTCTATAATAATAATAATAATAATAATAATATGGTAATAATAATAATATGCTAAGAGGTCAATCATAATGCAATGATGTGGTTGTATTTAAATCTATAATAAAAATACTTAGTCAACTAAAGTTAACGTAAACCATGAAAAAATTCATGTTATGTGATATTACATAAAATATAACTTTAACACACACACACACACACACACACACACATATATATATGTGTGTGTGTGTGTGTGTGTATTTAAAATAAAGAAACAACTAAACAGAAAAAAAAAATTACTAAACCTTTAACTAAAATATAAATGAAAACATAAAATGTAAAAATAAAATCTATTCCAAAATATTAATAAATAATAGTACCTGATAAATACTAAAATAACTAATGAATCACAATGTCAAATGTTGAGTTCACTGACAGAAAAAAGCAACACTGTCTATTGCATATTAGTGATAAATAACAGCACTATTTTATATCCGTGCCACTGAAGAGTGAGACATGCATCTATTTATGACCATTTAAAATGATGTGCATGTAAACACTCATTTATCAGACATGAATATGAGTGTGTGTTGCTGTGGATCACTGAATGAGTGAAATATTACAGGAGAGTCACTCATTACCATCATTATCATACATGATCACGTGAAGCGTGTGAAATCATCTGGTTTCTCTGTGCTGAAGTCATTCTTCTGTCTTTGTCCTTTATCTGTCCTTGCGTCTGGGACTGTGCCGGTCTGTTTAATAAGAGATAATGATTGGTGTGAGTCAGAAGTAGGCCAGCTCATGCTTTATTTTTAACAGGAACAGCTTCTGGGTGATGAATACTGAATATTGCTTTTATTGTCCATATACTGCTGTTAAAATCTCCCCGAACTCAATCATTTATACTGAGTTTGAATTCATGGATGTGATTCAGAAGATTAAATCCTTTAAAATTTGACTTCAGTTTTTGCACAGGCCTTCAGTCTCATTTTCACAAACTAAACATTAAAATAATTAGATAATATACCCACTAATAATAATCAAACCCACATGATATTGTAACTCTTTGAATTTTTAATTCATTCATGAAATTAGCAAATGTACCCACTATAATAATAATAATAACAATAATAATAATTGTTCTTATAATAAATGGCTAAATTATTGTTATTTTCATTGTTGTCATTATTTAATTATTGTTCTTATGATATATTAATAAATGTACTAATTTATTATTGTTATGCCTATGTTATGATGATGATGATAATAATAATAATAATAATTGTTCTTATAACATATTATAATACTAATAATTATGATTGTTGTCATTATTTAATTATTGTTCTTATAACAAAATATAATAATAACAAATAATAATGTTTGTTGTTCTTCTTTATAAAAAAAAACACCTCCTATAATAATAATAATTATATACACACACTCCCCTAAAAAAAATATTAAAAAATGTGCTAAAATATAATTATTATTATTATTATTATTATTATTATTATTATTATAAGGTGATAATTTATTATGAGTACACTGGCTCTCTTATAAAAATATTATAATAAAGTGCTAATTAATTATTATTATTATTAATTTTATTATAACAAATGCTACATTCTTAATATTCTTATTATTACTATAAGGGGATACAATTATTATTATTATTATTATTATTATTATTATTATTAGTGTGATAATTTATTATGAGTACACTGGCTCTCTTATAAAAATATTATAATAAAGTGCTAATTAATTATTATTATTATTAATTTTATTATAACAAATGCTACATTCTTAATATTCTTATTATTACTATAAGGGGATACATTATTATTATTATTATTATTATTATTATTATTATTATTATTATTATTATTATTATGGGATAATTCATTATTATTATACTATCTGCTCTTATAATAATAAAGTAATATTTACATTATTATTATGATTATTATTATTATTACAAGGGCAAAATTATTATTATAAAAGTATTATTATACTTACAATAAAGGGTTATTGTGTTTTTATTATAATAATAATACTAGTATTATCAGATGTGTTAAACGTGTTTTTATTATGATTATTATTCAAAAAAATTTTTTATTAAAATTCTATTATTCATGGCTAATGTGTTATTATTATTAGTAGTAGTAGTAGTAGTAGTAGTAGTAGTAGTATCAGATGTGTTAAACAGTCCTAATCAGCGCCTGTCAGCTGATCTCTAATATATCTACATGTAGACGGATCCGCTGGTAGAGGCGGCTCGGTGAAGAGTGTGAAGCGATGATCATTGTAGCCAATTACAGACATATCTGTTGAGCGTGTGAACAACACATTGGCCAATCAGCAGTGTTTAAGAATCTGCTAAACAGCACTCGAATACATGTTTTAAAAAGACTTGCACTGAAGTCAGTCCTTTGAGAACACTATTCCTAATGCAGACTGACACTGATGAACATTGTATTTGATCTCCAGGCTCTGGCTGACTGTCGCTTCTCTGGATCTGGAAGGAGTCGGTGGATGTTGCGTGTATGAAGGTCCTCAGCAGTGTCTTGCGATGAAGATCTTCAGGCTGGACTCGATCTGCTGGACCTCCAGGACTCGGAGCTCCTTCACTAACATCAGCGGCACTGAAGAACGAAGGACTGACAATCTCACACCGGAGAACTGTGAGGAGTCGCATCACTCCTGTCCCGTCATTTATGGTTCTTCTGAAGGGCTCGGCGCTGTTGGAGGATCACTGTGAATGTCCTTCCCCCCAAAAAAGCTCCTTTTCCAGCCAAATCTCCTGCTCAGTTCTGATCTGTAAGTGCTGCTGTACTTCATTCTCTTCACACAAACCTCTGCTGCGTTTCTTTGGGCTCCTGATCTGTATTATTAACCAATAACACCTTCTTAAAAGTCAACATGACAGACTCATTCCCTTATATCCATGCTCTAATTGTGAATGATGCATCAGTGCACATTATCTCAAGTAAATAATATGTTTGTCTTCGTAATCATTCATCAAAAAGTAGTAACTTGTGTTCCCCAGCTAACTGCAAACGTTCCTATTAAGACAGGCCTTCTCAGAATAATGTTTATGAAACATTTTTAATATATGTTCTCGTAATGTTGAGAGGAAACGTTCTTAGAACAACATTCTCGGAGTGTGCTTATGATGTTATTAGTACGCTATATGTTCGATAACATTCATCAGTAACAATGTGACGTTCTCGTAACATTATCAAAATGATTGAACAGAATGTTGCTCTAATGCAGTGGTCCTTCTGCGTAACCCCCTCATGCTAAAGTATTTATAAAAAACAACACATCATTTGTATTCAACCTATTGTATTTATTATTTTTTTATTTTTATTAAATTACTAACTGATGCTCATTTGATGCACATGCGCACTAATTGATTCACGCAAAAAAAAATACAACCAACCCCTCCCTCTACACCTACAAGCTTAACCGTACCCCATTACCAACTTACCTTATATTTTTCAGTCTCTTTTATTGGAGCACGCGTCCCGTGGTACGTAAGCGTCGCACTTGCCTCAACATCTCTCACTTGTTTGTTCTCCAATTGATGCACATGAGAAAACAGACAGTGAAATTCTACATTTATTTAGTTGATATTTTGATATGAAAATATAGCGCTACCATTTTTTGTACACTACACATTTTTTGTACACATTTTTTGTGCTTATATATTTTGCCCGTGACAAACACATGCTTGGTCGAATGTTACGCGATATAATTAAATTAACGGTACATTTGAGTTTTTTGTTCACATTCACACTGCTCTAATGTTTTCTTACAAGAAATAATGCGTATAACAACATCAACTGTTTAAATGTTGAGAGAACATTCAAATGTCACATTCTGATGATGTTTTAAAAATGATAGAATGGAACATTCCTCAAACATTTGCATAACCACAAAGAAATGTTCTTTAAACATAAAAAAATGGATGTTTTAAACACTGAGCGAACATTTAAATGTAACATTTTCACAATGTTTTCTAAATGATAGAATGAAATGTTCCTTTAACGTTTGCAAAACCAAGAACAATTCTTAATTCATAAAAATGTGTTTTTTTAACATGAATTAATAAAAAACATTTAAATAATAAAAAAAAAATAATAATAATTAATAAATTACATTTTCATGATTTCAAAATGATAAAATGGCATATTCCAAAACCAAGAACATAAGCATTTCTTTTATAAAAAATGGGTACATTTTCAAAATTGATTGAATGGAATGTTTATCCAATGTTCACATAACCAAAAAGAAAAATTCTTAATGCATTAAAAAATCTGGACATTTTCACATTTAAAAAAAACATTTATAAAAATATTTTCACAACTTAGTTAATGTTGGCAAAACTGTTTGTTAGCTGTTTGTCTTTTGTTTGTCTTTCATTATGATTAAAATGGTCCGCAATCAGTGTTTTATTGTGGTAAATCATTGTACTGCACACCCTCTTGTGCTTTAAATAATTGCGAACAGCAATATGATCACAACATCACCGAAAATCAATTCCAAATAGTTACATTTATTTAACATTGATACGAGTAATCAAAAAACACTTATCAACTATTCCCCACCAAGTGTTGTTCATAAATGCAATTTTTTACAATGAAATTAACATGCATTTGATTTACAGCGGGATTCAGAGTGTCCATTTATTTGATATGAAAACATCCATATTTTCATGTTCAGAACTCTTGTAAAGAACTCATTTTACCTTCACCATTTTATAGAAAAACAAGCTATGATTTCCTTTTGAATCACTTCAGTGAATGCGATCGAGATGGATTATATTGATGATGTTCCTTCTCAAACAATCCATGATGTCCTGAACAAATGCTTCATTTCATTGCTTCATCACAAGACTAAAATGCACCCAAACGAGACTCACACTCAGTGGTGCCAAATACAAAATGATACTAAACTAATAATTAATAAAAAATGATTGAAAATCACTCAAACACACGCAAACAAAAACACAAACCCCCATGTCTCACTGTCAGTCTAAGAAACTGAAAGAAAGCAGGTGAATTTTGGAACTATGGAACTACGAACTCTGAATATTGATTTCGAATTTGCCTAATATAATAACAGCGTTGCATCATGTGTTGTCTAAAGGTTTGTTGGTTTTGTTTCTGAACTCATGCTGTAAGCGTAGCTCTCTTTGATTCAGGTCTGCTGTGTTATATTAATTACTGTAGGTGTTATTAATATTCTGTACTCTGATGTCAGTGTCATGTGTGTTGTGTTCACACGCGTTCAATTCTTCAGGATGAAGTGCTGATCAAAGATGATGGTTCATCTTCATGTTTCAGAAGCTGTTAGGATTAAAACAATTTGCACTGTAAAAAAAAAAGAGAGAGAGAGATTTGCTAATGCTTTTATGAGTTTGCATATGAAATGCACTTTATCACATGTATCATTTTGAATGCAGGTGGGCTGTGTGAACATTGCACAGGTAAATCTCAAAATAAAATAAAAATAAATAAAAATACAAATATTTCATCCATAAAATAATAATAAAATAAAAAAATAAAGAAAAATAAAGCCACTTTTATTTTATTTTATTTTATTTTTTATTTTTATTTTTTATTTTATACCATTTTCATGATGCTTTCCTGGATTGTATAAGCAATTTAAATATCATACTATGGGTCTTAAAAAAACACAACAAAAAAAAACATGTGTTTTGAGGGAAATGTCATGAAACTAATGTCTCACAGATGAAAATAATTCCTATTATTTATGTTCCTTTTTTTACTTGATTTGAGGTTAAATGTGTCCTTCATATATTTTTTTTCCATTTTGATTCACCTGTACATTTTAAATACTTGATATTTACTCTTATTAACTGTGAGTTCAGGCAGAATGGAAGGAAGAATTTAAAATATATGTGATTGCAATTTGTTTGCTGTTATTTCAGCATTTTCTTTGACAAACAAACTATAGCATACAGTATGAAATCTAGCTGGTCAGTGTTCAAGCATCAAAATTATTTTGCATCATTTTATGAACATCCATATGTGACTTCTGGAATATTTTACAAAAAAATCTAAACACAAATATGAGATTCAGCCCCATTTTTGTTTTATACGAGTTATGCATCATCATTGAATTATAATGTTTGATGATTATGGCATAAAGGGATTTCTGTTGTGACTGTGATTCTGAAGAGATGTTCAGTGTTTTTCTTACAGAAGTCATTTAATGTGCTTTCATTTGTTTGTTGTTAATGAAGACATGATTACCCCTTGATTACCTCTTCTCTGAGCCAATTCACATGCAATAACTGGTAAATATACCAACACTTGTTTTGTTTTGTTTTTCTCTGTGATGAAAAAAGTGAAAAAGCCTCAATCATCCTGTCTGAATATTCCATATCAATGTTTGCAATAATAATAAAAACATGTTCAGTTTCTTTAAGAAGTCTGGCCTCCGTTAAATACTCCAAACTTTGCTTTGATTCTTAAAAACTTACTAATGTTTTTAAAAGTTATATAAATGTTAGACAAAAAATTATGGAATGTATTAATATGTCATGTACATTCTCATAACACTGAGAGAAAATGTTCTTGGAACAACATACTCAAAATGTCCTTATGACTTGAACAATTAAAAATTGTTTTTGTAACCTTTAAATAGTTTTCTAATCATGGCAGAAAACTAGACATTCAGTGTTTTTTACTATGTAAAAAATAAATGGTCAAGTAACAAAATTTGGGGTGAAAAGGTTAGTAGAACATTGTAAGAAACATTTTTGTAACCTGTAAACAATATTCTAATCATGACAAGAAAACTAGACATTTTAAGGTTCTTGGAATTAAAAAAAATCATGTTTAAATAATATTTTGGGCAAAAATAAGATTAGTAGAACTCTGTAATTTTCTAACCATGGCAATAAAACTGATCATTTTAGTGTTCTTACAATATACACATAAACGTTAAAGTTACATTTTGGGTGAAAAAGTTAGAATACTTTAAGAAACATTTTAATAACACTTAAATAACATTATAATCATGCAAGAAAATATTTGTTGAACATTAAAAATAAACAGTTAAATAACGTTATTTTTTGGGGCAAAAATCTAAAGTTAGTAACATGCTGTGCTTAAACAGTTTTTTGCAACCTTTAAATAATGTTATAATCATGACAAAAAAAAACAGAACATTTTAACATTAAAAATAAATGTTAGAGTAGCATTAAATTTTGTGAAAAAGTTAGTAGAAAGCTGCAAGAAATGTTTTAACAATTAAACATTATAATTGTGGAAAGAAAACTAGACATTTTAGTGTTCTTAAAATATTGAAAATATATGTTATATTTTGGGCAAAAATTAAGTGAATAAAATGGTGTAAGAAAGGTTTTGGTAACCTTTAAATTTTGTTATCACAACAAGAAAACTGAACATTTTAATATTCCTAGAATATTAAAAATAAATATTCAAAGAACGTTATATTTTAAGGGGGAAAAGTTAGCAGAACGTTGTAAAAAACGTTTTGTAACCTTTAAATAATGCTATAATCACAACTTCTTAGTATTACTAACAAACATTCAAATAACATACAATTTTGATTGAAAACAAAGTTTGTAAAATGTTGTAAGAAACTTTTTTATAACCTTTAAATAGCGTTCTAGTCAAGATGACTGGACATTTGAATGTTCTAAGAATTTTGAAAATTAACGTTTAAATAATTGTATATTTTGGGCAAAATTAAAATTAGTAGAACTTCTTATCATGGCAAGAAAACTAGACATTTTAATCTTCTAAGAATATTAAAAATAAATGTTCAAATAATGTTATATTTTGAGTAAAAAAGTTGTAAGAGTTTCTGTAACCTTAAAATAACGTTCCAATCAATAAGAATGTTCCCATGATTCAAAACCTAAATGTGTTCACTGTGTCCAAGCTTCAGTCACTCTGATATGAGCTAAATTCAGCACAAGAAATGCGTTTTATAAGCATCTATTTTTGGGAAGAACCTGCTAAACTCAAGCGCCTTTAATGTTTCAGCTTGAGAAACGGCTGAGAATAAGCTCACAGATGTACAGAAACACACACGCGTAATGGAAACACTTCAGCCATGACTCTATTAATCAGCAGCTCCCGCTCTAATTGCAAACAATAGCCAGCAATTAAATGTCAAGAAAAGCACAATTAAACATCATTAGCGCCTGCGCTCCTGTTTAAAGACTCCAGATGTGAGCTGAGCGCTTGACACGACTCAATTGTTGCTTTTATTTCATTTATTCTTTCACACAAGTGTCTGCGTGCAACAGGAATAATTACTGTGTTTCACTGTTATTATTAGACAAGAAAAGAATCCTGCGTACCAAAAGACGCCAAATGCACAAACTTATTCAAGGAAATAAATAAATACAATTATAAGGAAACTGACTTTTTCTCACAATTCTGACTTTTGTCTTGCAATTATAGCTCATAATTCTGACTTGTCTCTGAATTCTGAGTTTGCAAATAATTCAGTTTTTTTTCTCCACCATAGAATTAAAAATAGAAAAGGTAATCACAGCTTTTTACTGTATATCTCACAATTTTTACTTCTTTCTCCTATTTATATATCAGGATTGGGAGATCTTCTTTGAAAATTGTGACCCTGGAGCACAAAAGCATTCATAAGTGGCACTGGTATAATTGTAGCAACAGCCAACAATACATTGTATGGGTCAAAGTTATCCATTTTTCTTTTATGCCAAAAACCATTAGGATGTTATGTAAAGATCATGTTACATGAAGATATTTAGTAAATTTCCTACCATAAATATATCAAAACTTCATGTTTAATTAATAATATGCTTTGCTTTGGACGTCATTTGGACAACTTTAAAGATTATTTTCTCAATATTTAGAATTTTTTTGCTCCCTCAGATTCCAGATTTTCAAATAGATGTATATCCGCCAAATATTGTTCTATCCTAACAAACCATATTTATTAAGCTTTCAGATGATGTATAAATCTCAAATTCGTAAAATTTACCCTTATGACTGGTTTTGTGCTCCAGTGTCACAATTCTGAGAGAAAAAAGACAGAATTGTGAGGACACAAACTTGCAGTTACAAGAAAAGGTAATAATTGTGAGACAAAATCACATTTTTTTCCCCCATGGCAGAAAAAAAAATAAAATTCTAAATTGCAAGAAAAACATATCTCTCTGTGTGTGTGTGTGTGTGTGTGTGTGTGTGTGTGTGTGTGTGTGTGTGTGTGTGTTGCAAATAAAATTGGATGGTTATTTACACATTAAAAAAAAAAAGAAAATTAATAATTCTACCATAAAAATACAGTGCATCATTTGAAGTTTTACAGCTTGAACTTAATTTAACAGTTACAGTAAAAAACATATGTATAATAAACTGATAACCACCTTAAAAACACGTGATAAAGAAAAAACAAGCAGCTTTTAAATTTTAAATACTAATGTATAGAAGGTGAATAATACAAAACACTAAAGAAAAATGCAATTCAACAAAAATGTAACATAAAACCCTAATTTACACACCTAGTGTGACAAAATTAAGAAGAAACAATGATTTCAATGAAAAAGAAGAGCTGTCATATAATTTAAATAAATGAGTTTTCACTGTAATTTGTTATATTTTTTTGTAACACAAGAAGTATTCAAATAAAGGTTTACTTTTTATAGTGTGACTATTGGTGAGTTAAATTGAATTCAGTCAGAGTAAATCTGACCCCCATGATACTAAGCATGGTATAAAACATTTATTGCTATGTTTGCTTAAATGTTCTTTATGGTTTGATTATTTTACTGTTAAAATGAAACCAGCTGGTCTGATTGTCCTGTCAGAGGAGGAACAGCAGAAATAATCAACAGACATGCATGTATGTGAAATTATAAGGCAAATGAGAAGGTTTTACTTGAAGAAAAGAAAGCTGGAAACACTCTCTCTTACAGTCGTCGAGATGTGGCTTTGAGAAGAAAACATCAGGACCGTCTCTCATAGCACTGGACATGAATAACGTCAGACGGACACAGAAAGCTGATGATAATGATAAAAACACACTGAGTGAATCTGTGACGCACCGAAGCCTGAGGTCACAGGAGTGACATTTACATGACATCGGCCCGAGGATCAGGCGAGCTGCCACAATCATCTAGTTTAAGAGCGATAGTTCACCCAGCATTATTAACACACCTTCTGTCAGTACAAACCTGCATGTCTCCTGGTCTGAGCTGCTCTTTGCCATATGCTGTAGAAGATTTAGAAAATGTTATGTATGAACATTTTCAGTTGGTCCAGCTGAAGTGCCAGTGTTAACCCTCTGGAGTCGATAAACGCGGTTAAGCATTTTGTGACATCTTCTCCTGATAACCCTGAAAATAACTTAAATTACACTTTCAGTTTTTGATCGTACAGATAAGAGGCAATACATCAATCGAATCTGGCAAAGAGTCTACTTTTATTTGTAATACACATATAATAACAACAAAACTATAAAATAAAGAAAACAAACATGGTGCGTTGTCTGCCGCCTTGGTTCTGTGTGATTTCCATTAGAAACGCAACATTAAAATGAACTGTAACACAGCAAATACTCAACACAGAGATATATCTATAGAAAGTCTGGCATGTCTACTTTTAAACTAAGAAAGTGCTACCAAACAAATATTCTGTGATAACGTAATCCATATGAAACCAACGCGATGTCCGTCTTTCACGTCTCCCTTCATTATATCTAATGCGAACATGCCAACGCGTTTTTGATATTACAATAGTCCATGTGAAGCATGCGGAGTGTAAACACCCACATGACAGCAAACAAAGCAGCGAGACTGTACTCCAAGTTTTTTTTTTATTTTACTGTCTGCTTCGCGCTGAGAGGAATAATACCGGTACATAATTCACCGCAAGAAGATGTGCTGAGAGGAATAAGATTTGGATTTCCTCAGAAAAAGAATGAAGCGGCTTAAACCAGCAGAGATCATAAACATGAGTAAGTCTTTTTTATTATTAATCCACTTGTATTGGTTTTCATATAACTTGTACACATTTTACTAGCTAGACTTTTTCCAAAATATAATTCCTGACTAAATGTATAATCAAGTGAAACATTATGATTTTTCATTTACATCACCTCAGTGTTTCATGATGCCAGGAGGTTTTTTTTTTTTATGTTCTAACGTATAACATAGACAGCAATACGATATAAAAGTAATATGAGGTATGTGATGTTCATTTATATATTTCAACATGACACAATACCAGTCCAATAACAGTAAGATTTTTAATGTTTTTATGCTGACCAAGCCTGCATTTATTTGATCCAAAATACAGAAAGTTGCATTTGCTCAAGCAGTAATATTGTGAAATATTTTTAGTATTTTAACCCTCTGAGGTCTAGGGGGTTTTGGGAGCCTGGAGAAGTTTAGACATCCCCTGACTTTTGTGCTTTTTTCAGTTGCTTATAAACATATACATAGCTAAAGTCTAATAACATAAATAATAAAGTTACAATAATATGTAAATAGACCTTGTTGCCTAAAATTTTTGTTTCTAAATGATGTGAAAATCATCTTGTTTACTCACTCACAGAAAACAATAGATTGATTTAAACATTTTCTAAGACACTTTTTGTTTTTCAAAAGGGCATATGCGAGTAGGCGTCAACTATCATAAATATTTGTGTGATTCACACCTGAGAAGACAAAGACCCACATAATGAGCTGCATAATGAGCCTTTCAGTCAGGTATGTGACCAAAGGGGGAAGAGTTACAAGAAAGAATGTGAGGACAAAATAAATGTATATATTTTTATGTTTGTAGGTTATTTGGAATATATTTAATTATCCGACAAAATAACTTGAGATTCACTTGCAAGTGCAGTTAAACAGTTTATTAGGAACAATCAAAGCTGACTTTAAAAACTGAATTTTTAGCATCATTACTCCAGTCACACAATCCTTCAGAAATCATTCTAATATTCTGATTTGCTACTCAAAAAAACATTTGTTATTATTATATATATATATTTTTTGATTAATTGAAAGAACAGCATTTTTTGTAACATGATTATTGTATTTATCATCACGTGTGCTAAATAAAAGTTTTAATTTCTATATATGCGGACTCCCAGCTTTTGAATGTTATAGTTTATATTTGTTACCACTTGGAGTAAGACTGGAGTAATGATGCTGAAAATGTAGCTTTGATCACAGGAAATAAATTTTGAATATATTAAAATAGAAAGCAGTTATTTAAAGACTTCCCGTTCACATCATTTAATTGTGCTGTGTTATTTTTTTTTTTCAGAGCAGTCAATTATTTTTTACCTCCACATTTTTTGCAATGAGTGTTGCAACTATTTCTTTAACGTTTTAAGCAGAAGTGTGCAAAAAACAACCGATCATGGTGCTCCCAACTCCAAAGTCATGGGTTTGATCCCATGTGCTTTTGATTATGAGTAAGTATCTCTAGATAAAAGTGTATGATGACAAACTAATAACATTTTAACAATGACTAAGTTGGTCAAATTTATTCAAATTATGATGTTTTGGGACCCACTACGTCGTGGTTAAAAGAATATTCGAAATTTAGTATCCATATTCCACAACATTTCAGTGTCGACACATTGTAAGCACATTTTTTTTTCTAAAATAGCATAAAATAAATAAATAAATAAATAAATATTTTAAAAACATTTATCAATATTCGCTAATATTTAAAATCCTTTTAAAAAAATAAATTTTTTGAAAAAAAAAAATATATTTTTTTTAATAGTTGTTTAGTACAGTTGAAATAATCATGTTCTCATTTTTTTGTAATGTATTATTAATATTAAAGGTTTACGTTTTACTGTTTTTAATATTTTTTTCCACATCCACAAAAAAGACTAATATGGACTAATTTCAGTCTAAAAAACAAATGATTGGTTATAATAAAAAAAATAAAAAAAATAAAAAAATTAATTAATAATAATAATAATAATAAAAAAAAAAAAAAAAAACTGCAAAACTGCACAATTAACTAAACTGCATCAATCTTTGTGTTGTCAACCAACAAAAAAACATTAAGTTTGAAGAACTTAATATGTAGCAGAAAAACATGATGATTAAAAAAAAAAAAGATTACTCATAATAATCAAGCTGTTCCAACTAATTTCAGCATAATTAAGAATTGGCCTCAGGCTTCTGTGTTCTGGTCATTGACCTGAAGACGCATTTAAACAATAAGAGACATTCACTTGAATAATGAGGAGAATCTCAGCCGACTCGTTTAGTATTCAGAAGAACTGAATGAATGACGGATTGCACACACACTCTTCTGGAGGCAGGTTAATTATAGTCGTAATCAAGCTTTCAATAGCTGCCAGCATGATCACAAGTGCATGACTAATGGAGTTTCAGCTGAATCTCACACAATATGATCTGACTGAATGGAAAAAAAAACGCTCTGTCCTTCTTTCTGGGTGGATCTGGGAGTCTTTAACCAGCACCATCCGACTCATGCATGAAGATGGTTTGCATCAGCTGCCTATTACCTGCAGTGAGGACGTTTGGGTTTGAGTACATCACTTAAATTTTCGATTTTGCTAATATGTATATGTTTTATTTTATTTTATTTTATTTTTTGAAGAAAGACTAATATAAATAATATTGAAAACCAAAATTTTAAATGTCTTGGATGAATATTTACTGAATAATCCAATATGACATGACAAATTAAAATGACAATTTTCAGCTGAGATTCAGAGCCAAATTAATGGAGGGTAAAAGCGACTTCAGAACGATAGCAGCATCATAATGCTACTTTTCCCCAGAGATTGTTAGCTCTATTAGTCAAATCTGTTGACTTTAGCAATATTTGTTGCAATACATGCCAATGGTGACAGTTCAAAAATGTGACAAAAGCACTTTTTGTGTGCTTTTCCCCAAAGTTTACATGCTTGGAACTCAAGAATAATTAAAGATATTGAAATATCCTTTTAGATTCTGGTTCTTAACAAACTATTCTGTTGGTATCTTCATTTTAAAGGCCCAGTATGGTTTCAGACACAAACATATGGTGATCTCAATGCGGCTGCATGAGAAATTTGTTCAAAAATGGAAAAAGCACATTTTGAGTTTCTCAAAGTTTGCATGCCTGTAACTCAAGACATTTTAAGGATATCTTAACATCCTTTTAGATTATGGTTCTTAACAAATATTTGTTTTAGTATCTTCATTTTTAAGGCCCAATATTGTTCAGGCCCAGAGATATGAGGATCCCAATGTGGCTCCGTGAGTAAATTGTTCAAAAATAAAAGAACAAAAAAAGTGTTGTTTTTCTCTTTCAACATTTGTGTGCCTGTGACTGAAGAAGTATTAAAGATATCTCAATATCCTTATAAATACTGGTTCTTTAACTTTTCAGCTGGTATTTTACCAATATGGTTCAGTCTCAGAGATATGGGGATCTCAATGAGACTCTATGTCAAATATTTTACCAGTTTTCAATGGTTGAAAACCAAATGTTGGTTACTTTGCGTACAGATGATACTTAAAGAGGAGTGTCAGAGTATCTATTCAGGATTGAGCCTGTCCTCGGAGGACAGGAGGCCATCAGCAACATCTTTAGGAGTTTGACAGAGCATACATTAACGTACCTTTGGTTCTCCTCCATCCTGAGCTGTGGGATGATGACAGATGAAGCTCATTTCTTCACCATCATCTGCTCAGGAGGTCACAGCGGATCTTCACACATCATGTGCTGTAGAAATGTGTCTTTAGTGCCAGTGAGAGTTAATGATCGTTTTGGCTTAAATTTTAATCCAAATGCAGCCCATCAGCTCTATAACACATCAGTCATACGGAGGAGAACATCATCCTCAGCAGAGACAGAAGAGCAGAATGAAATCAGAACAAATTCTGGATGAAATGGATTTTTACTTCTCTGAAAATGATAGATATTTCTGCAGTCATGAGCTCTGCTTTATTAATTGATTACACAGAATGATCAGGTAATGAAGAATAATTATAACTTAGTGGTAAAAGGGAACTACTGAAGTTATAAACAAATTTTCTTCTAGTAAAATTAAAAGAACATAGAAAAATTAAAATGAAAACTGAAAATATAAAACTAAAAGCTAATTCAAAATATTAATACATTTTTTTTTACATTTAAAGTTATCTGTTGTTTAATGATGTTCTCAAAATGTAAACTAAAACTAAAATAAATAATATATATATACATAAATAATAATAATAATATATATATATGTATATATATATATCTACATCTCATATACATATATATATATATATATACATATATATATATACATATATATATATACATATGATACATATATACATATATACATATATATAATATATAACATATAGATATATATACGTATATATATGTATATATATATATATAATATATATATACATATATATATACATATATATATATATATATATATATATATATATATATATATATAAATGTATATATATATATATATATACATATATATATATATATATATATATATATATATATATAATGTATATATATATATATATTCATATATATATATATATATATAATATATAATATATATAATTCAAAATAAAACTGAAAATATAAAAATAAAAGCTAATTCAAAATGTTAATAAAACATATCCATCTTCTTGTTCTTCATGGAACATTTTATTTTCTGAAATGTAATATTCCACTAACATTTTTTAAATGTTTCCAAAATTATAAAATGTAATGTTCCCCTAACATTGGTATTTATGACCACCAAAATTATATTTTTAAAAAAGAACATTCAGAAATATAATTTTCATAATATTCACAAAACATTCTATAAACATTTTTTGTTAGCTGGGAAGGCAGTAAATCACAAAGTATAGAGTTATACATTTATGATAATATTTTAAAAATGAACATTAAAAAAGGTTAGTGTGAACGAACGCTAATATAGTTATGATAATAGTTACAGCTTTAGCTGTGAATGGCCTTTACAGTGTGTTCTTTCTGAATATAATAAATGAGAGGCAGTTCCTAAACACCCCCCGCACGTGTTTGGCGGCTCTATCCATGATCTTAAAGCATTTGCAGAAGTATTTAAGTAGCTTCTGATTTAGTTTCTCTGTCTGTGGATTAAATGTGGATCTTCTCAGCGTCAGCCCATCTCTGGAGCTTAACTCACACACAGCCTCTGCCTGCTGATTTATGGATATTAACTCCATTTCTGACACATACTTTTGCTATTTTTGCATATAGTATTTAAAAGTTGCCGAATGTGCAGCAGACATCAGGAGTACTGTATCCCACAATGCAATGCGCTCAACCTGACCAAAGCATCATGGGCCCGGCTAGCAGAGAATGTTCCCATAATGTGTTTTTAAAGGGTATGTAAATGTTAGGACAAAACATTCTTGAAATGTTTTTGGAACGCGAGTATAACACTATTAATATTTGATATATGCTCTCGTAATGTTGAGGGCAAAGTTCTCGGAACAACCTTTTGATTTTATTTGTATATTTTTAGAACTTTTTCATTACTGTGTTCAAAAACATTCAACATTTTCTATATGATAGAATAGAATAGAATGTTCCACCAACGTTTGCATAAACAAGAAATAAATATATATATATATATATATATATATATATATATATATATATATATATATATATATGCTGAATGTTAAAATGTAATGTTCTCATAACAAATGTAATATTTTTATAAGTTTTCAAAATTTATAAAATGGGAATGTTCCTTTAATGTTCTGCACAACCAAGAAGAACATTCTTAAAACATTAAGAAAACATTCAGAAATAAAGTTTTTAAAACGGTTTCAAAAATTAAATTGAACATCCACATAACCAAAAACTTTGTTGTCATTTGAATATTTTAAAAACACATTCTCAAAACATTTTCATAATGATAAAATGGAATGTTCCACTAATGTTCACAAAACCAAAGTTATTTCTTTAAATATATAAAAATGGGTACTTTAATTGTTGGAGACCAATAAAAAAACAAACAAAAAAAAAATAACAAAACAAATAAAAAAACATTCAAAAAATAAAAAAAACACTTGAATTTCCATTTGTGCTCCACAGATGACCGGAAAATACTCTGATTGACATTTACATTTAGTCATTCATCAGATGCTTTTATCCAAAGCGACTTACAAATGAGGACAACAGAAGCAATCGAAATTAACAAAAGAGCAATAACATACAAGTGCTATAACAAGTCTCAGTTAGCTTAACACAGTACACGTAGCAAGGTTTTTATTATTTTTATTTTTAATTTTATAAATAAATAAAAACACAAAGAACTGAAAAATAATAGAGTAAGCTGGTGTTAGAGGCCTTTTCTGCTTTTGTTAATTGTATAATAAATAAAAACAAAATGCATAGATCAAATACAAAAAGACTGGAGAAGCTTTTTTTTTTTAACAAAAACAAGCAGTGAATGAATAAGTGCAAGTCTAAAAGGGGCAAGTTTTTTTTTAATTTTTTTTTATAAAAGAACAGAATTGGAGTACTGAGTAAGGACTCAGCTGCTGGGATTGAGTTGAGCAGGTCAGTCCTCCAGGAGGGGAACATTTAATGTAGAAGTCTGTGAAAGTGATTTTGTGCCTATTTGGGATGAACAATAAAGCGATGTTCACTTGCAAACAACAAAAGCTTCTAGAGGAACATAAGTCTGAAGTAATGAATTTAGGTAAAGGGGTGCAGAGCCAGTGCTGGTTTTGTAGACAAACATTAATGCCTTGAATGTTATGCGAGCAACTATTGGTAGCCAGTGCAGATTGATAAACAGAGGTGTGATGTGCATTCTTATTGGCTCATTAAAATTGATCTTGCTGGTGTGTTCTGGATTAATTGTAACAGGTTTGATAGAACTGTCTAGAAGACCTGTTTTAGCAATGTAGTTCTGAGAAACGTCAGCTGATAATCATAATGTGCAAGTAATGTTTTGTATGGGATGAATAAACCTGCCGGAGCTGAAAGTGTGCAGACTGACGTCTCTGACGAGTTAGTGCTGTACTCTGAGTCTCAGCTGCTTCAGTCGGCGTGTCTGGACCTGTGACATGATTCCCCCGAGGCGTCCACCAGCCACAGCTGAGAACTCCATCAAACATCAGCACAAAAGACACGATCTGTGGGAGTCATCAGAAAGAGCCTGAAGCGCAGAGACTCCAAGAGGAAATCTTCCATTGTCAGCACGACAATCTAAGTGGCATTCAATGGGCAGAAACTCCAGAAAATCATTCAGACACACCTCTCGAGTTTAAACAAATACAGACATTAACTCACAAAAGTGGAAAAACCAATAGCACTTACATAGAAAATAGTTCATTGTTTAAGCTGAAAAGTTCACTAAATCATGGTTCTTCTGATGATGTTATATGTGTTGCTTAATTATGGGACTAATCCACAGATCCGAGGGCACATTAGTCCCTTCTGACACACAATAAAACATTGCTTTGCATGTTGCAAAACAGCAATTTTAGTACAAGCCACACAAATACATGTCTGTAACTTAAAAACAACAATATTAATAGTGTTATGCAGTGTTGGGGTTAACACATCACAAGATAAACATTAGTTACATAGTCAGATTACTTTTTTTTTCAAGTAACTAGTAAAGTAAACACATTACTTTTAATTCAGAAGGAAATATTTTTTCAAATAAGTAAAGCTCCAGCGTTACTTTGTTTCTCATGCATTGACTGACAGCCTCTGGTAGTTGCCCATGGTGACAGAAATCAGGGAGTGAGTCTCAAGTCGACTATGTGTGTGAAACAAGGATCTTTAATGTAGTTTCTAGACTAAATATGAACATGGGTTTTATCATCGTCACTGCACAAAAAACACATCCAGTGTTTCCTAAAAAAAAAATAAAAAAAAAAATAAAAACAAAAATGTCAAATGCAAACTCTTTCTTTAAGCTTTCTTGTCCTTCAGCCCTGAGGCTTATTCATGTTCACTTTTGAGTGTTAAGGGGCTTTTTACATTTGCCAAAACTAGAACTTTTGATATAATAATAAACCAAACAATCAAGCGGTCAGCCCAGATTTAAAAAGGAACAAAAATAATGTATAGCATTACTTACATAAAAAGTAACTAAGTAACATAACTACCGTTACTGTTTTAGGATGTTAGTAATGCAATTTGGTAAGTGCATTACTTTTAAAAAGTATCTCTTCCCCACAAACACTGCTGTGAAAACCTGAACCAACATCGCTCTGAATAATGACTCCATTGTCTTCTCTGTTGTCTGGCTGCTTTATAGCAGAAACTGAATTTGTCTGATAATTGATGGATTTTGCATAAATTTTAATGTTTTTTTTTCTGTTTATGAATGTAAAGTGGCTTTGAAACAATTTGTCCTTTATAAAAATATTATCCACCTTATTCTTATTCTTTCGCCTATGAGCCGAAACTTTTGGTTTATTAGCTGTTGTAGGGAAAATAATAACGATGTGCAAGGTAAACGGTTTTTAAAACTGGTTGCACTACAAAACCAGTGTTCATAATTAAGATAATACCTTAAACTAATATGGTAAGACTCTTGCAAAGACTCTGAACTCCTAAAAGAGATTTAAGAATTATAACTATTATAAATTATAAGAAATTATTTATGGACATTCACATCACATTTCCCCCAAATTCATTTCAGTGTGTCTGATGTTTTACTTTGTCATTATTTATAATTTTTATTACAGTTTTTTAAAATAGATTATATATAAAAAGGTATTCATTTAAATGATAAAATAGCTATTATTCATGATAGTAGTGGTTTTTTTTGTACTGCATTCATGCTGATTTTTATTTTTAAAAAAATGCATTTTTATGTTGAAGCAAACTGTATAAAAGAAGTCTTGAAATGGTTTAATTGTATTATATTCATAGAAAAAGGTCGTCCATGTAAGATGTTTTGAATTTGTGACATTTATTTCTTAACAAATTAAGAGAACATTTAAAAATATCAAATACTTATTACTGTAAAGTGAAACAATGAAGTTATTTATATTATAAAATATCTATACATCACATTAGTATTTGTTGTACTGCTTTCATGCTGGCATATTTCTATAGTGCCTTTATACAACACTGTTCACTGTAAAGCTCAATAGAAATAAAGGTGACCTTTAAAGTAATTAGCATTTCGGAAATTATGTTTTATGTTTGATGTTAAAATAACAACCTTGTCAACTTTTGAGACCCTTGTAGTTTCTTTAGCCAACTGAGTACTGATATGTTCCCGGCCAATATTCCTTATTGGATAATTTAATTTCCCAGCAGGGCATTTGCTGCACGCAAGCAGAGAGCTCAATGATTAGTGATCTAATTATTCTGTGCGCATCTACTGGACCACCGCCAGTGTTTCTGTGCTCAGAGCGCGCTGGCAACAGTGAAATCATTTTATTTACAAACCTGCTCGGTTGCCTCGGTTTCACGGGCTCAGCATGGGGGGGGGGGGGTTTTCCTCTGTTTCACGTGGATCAGAAGTTCAAGGTAACAGAAAACTCTGAAATCATTTATACCAGAGAACTAAAAGTGTGTGACTTCCTCAGAAAAACCCCGAGGACAATCCGGCCGCACCCAACCGCAAGTCATCTGATGTTTCTTCACTGAATCTCTACAGAAAATACAAACAGACCTGAAATGAGTGAATAGGCTGTCATAAAATAAGATTCAAAATGCTATAAATGTAATGCAAGAGCAGTCTCAGATCATTTTGATGTTGATGAGAAATTCAGATCTTTGACCTTTGAGTTCTTTATCATCAAATCTGAGCACACTTTGAGACGTGTTGAGATGTTAGAACATTCCATAACTTTCCATAATTATTTTTAAAGGTTATGTGAACTGTTTAGAACAAAATATAGAATGTTCTGAATTAACATTATTAATATTTGATACAGGCTACTTGTTATGTTGAGAAGAATCTGTTTATTTGCGGGTCTTAGCGTAGGTTGACAGAAACATTCAGATAGTAGTACGTTTCTCATAACGTTTTCCAAATGATAGAAATAGAATGTTCCTCTAACTTTCGCAAAACCAAGAAGAAATGCTCGAAATATGAAAAAAGGGGTTTAAAAAAAATAAATTGTCATTAATGGTTTAAATTAAATAGAATGTTCATATATTCTATATATATATATATATCTAATATATATATATATATATATATATAATATATATATATATATATATAAATAATGGGTGAATATTCAAATGTAACTATTCAAGTAATGTTTTCCAACCTGATCAAATGGGAATTCTTAATGAATGGTAAAAACTGAATGGAGTTTGAGATTTAAAAAAAATAAATTAAAAAAAAGATCAGTAATTTTACAGTTTTCACAACGGTTTCAAAAAGTTATTTTTTTCAGTAACATTCACATTCAATATATTAAACAACTTTACTACACATGAAAACAGTTTTTTTTTAACGTTGAGATACGCATTCAAATATAAAAATTTTTGTAACAAAATGATAGAATGGAATGTTTATCTAACATTCACATAAAAAGTAAGAAGAAACATTGTCGTTGCATTAAAAATAAATTGGGGAAAAAAAAATATTCAGAAATAAGGTTTTCATAACTTTAATACAGCATATTTTTTGGTAGTAGCTAGTCCTCTCAATATAAACATGAGAAAATTTCAGAAAAAAAAAAATTCTCCATGTAATGTAGGAGAAAGAAATCAACTGCAGATCATTTGAAAAAAAAAAAAAAATTCATGGAATTTATCATGCGGAGGGTAGATTAAACAAAGGTGTTTCACACAGATACTAGTAGTATGCAGATGTGAATTAGTGAAGTGAGTTGATGTGCCATGTGAGCTTCTCTCTCTCTGAATCCTGTTAGAAGGTGTAAATCAGGCTTAATCTTCAGCCTGCAAAAGTGGCATCAACTAACACAGCAGGGAATATCTGGGGGTCATGGGGATCTTTATGCAAAGCTACAAGCAGAAAAAGAGCCGAGACTTGCTTGACTGCCACATACATCCATAAGCATGCTGCTGTGGGGCGGCGTGGGAGCTATGTTAAGAAAATATTGCTGTCATTAGCGCAAATAATAACATACATGAAATAACACCCCACAAAAGCAGGAGCAGCACATAGAAGGACAATACAAGCCACCCCCGCCCCCCCCCCCCAACCACAAGAACAAAACACCCCCAACAAGCAGAGTCTATACCGCCAGACAACTATGTACTGCCTGCGGCTCCCAAGAGGCCACGTGAGGACCACATGTATGCTATCTAGGTTTGCCTGGGCTAACATTGCCGCCGGCTTAATGGACTAGTGGCCTATTGGCTATGTGAGCCTGGGCCTACCACGCCGACTGGCACGTATGTATGAAATGTTTTATAAGAACAAAAGGATATATGTTGCAATCCCATAGAGAAGACGCCCAGCAACCCCACCTGAGCAAATATCAGTAATGATAGTAATTCTGCTTAGCTGACTGTTACTTTCTCCACTTCATCTGTCCCAGCGGCAGACATAACAACTTGTTAATTCATATTTGTTCAATGATGACCTGAATGAAAGTTATTTGATGCATGCCAGTTTACTCTGTCATGCAGATAAAAGTTGTCAAAGTTATAGTGTGCAAAAACCCCTGGGTGGACTGACCTGAATGATGTTCTTTCTCCATTTCTGAATTACATGGCACAGCGAGAGCCACACATCGTATGAGCACATTTCTCTGAACTACACTACCCATAATGCCGAGTTTTGTAACTGGTTTCAGCAGCAGTAGATTAGGAGGCCTCCACGAGTTAAACTCATATTTTAATGATTTATATAGATTTATATTGCATTGCTAACAAGTCTTCACTACAACTAGCATCATGCTTGTGGTTGTCGGATGTGAAGAGCTTTAGTCCCCAAAGGATACACTTTCTGTCCGGTGTTTTACTTAATCTGTGCGCGCTCACTGATGGCGGAACAAGCGCTGATGGTATGAAAACATACCTGTGCTGAAATTTTGTGATCTCTCCACACGATATTCTGCTTAAGTTACGTGGAAGTGTCATACAGCCAATGTGTGTTTTTCTTACGAGCCAGAATACATTGCTTTATCATGCAGCAGCCAATCTTTTGCGCGTTGTGCCGCATGAGGTCAAATAAGCCACTATTGATATGACTGCAATAAGCATGTGCTTCTGACGCTGCGTGGAGCTGAAATCAACCACACACACATCACAATGAAACACAATCAACCTTGAGAAAATAATAAACATGAACACTGGGATAATCGCGCCGAATGTATATGGCAAAACCCCCCATTGAAATGCATACACAAGAATGCTTATTTAATTTTAACCTTTTTCATGTTCCATTACTATTGGCGTTGTACCTTAGGAGCTATTACATGCTCTAAATTGCAGTTTTGCTCCAGCTGTATGAACACAGATGCTAAATGCTGCTGCTAAATATGCTTAATATTTCACACCTGCATACAATTGCAAACTGCTAACATGACACTTATGTTTAAACTTGATTTATGGTTGCTCGTTTTAGAATTCAATTAGTCAGACCACGCAATACACACAAAGATTATTGATTAGAAGAGCGTTCACTCTATCTTAGATTTTGAATTCCGCTGTTCTGAAAGCAAGCTGCCACTACTACAACATATTTCTAGTCATATTTTGAATGTGAGCAGCAAGCCATTGGCTTTACCAATACAGGAGAGAACCAATCAGCTGTGACCATGTGATAATGATGTCATTTTTTTTTTTATCAGCTACCATTTGGCATATTGAGATGATTAGCCATTGGTTGATATCTGTGCCGTGCCATTTAAGTGAATAAATATTCAATTAAGTCAATATTAAATTTGTCACAGCATTCTAGATGTGTGTGATTGAGATGTTCCCTAAGGAGCATCTTTGAAATCCCGAACATCTGACCATGTGACCAAACGCAAGTCACATGATTAAAGGGTATCATATGCAGGGTCGGTCTATTATGTCATATAGCTCACGACCCTCCGTTTCTGGCAACCAGCATGTTCAAAGAGTTAGAGCTTATAGAATGTTCTGATAACAGTATTATATTTGATACATGCTCTTGTTATGTTGAGAAGAATCTGTTTATTCGGTCTCTATAGGTTGACAGAAACATTCAGATGTAACGTTCTCATAACGTTTTCCAAATGATAGAATAGAATGTTCCTCTAACTTTCGCAAAACCAAGAAGAAATGCTCGAAATAAAAAAAAAGGTGTTTTAAAAAAAAGAAAATTGTCATAATGGTTTAAAATTAAATAGAAATGCTCATATATATATATATTATATATATATAGATCATATATATAAATGGTGAATATGCAAATGTAATATTCAAGTAATGTTTCCAAACTGATCAAATGGGATTCTTAATGAATGTAAAAACTGATGTTTTGAGATTTAAAAAAAATAAATTAAAAAAAATCAGTAATACAGTTTTCACAACGGTTTCAAAATTATTTTTTCAGTTAACATTCAAATTCAATAATAAACAACTTCTACACATAAAAACAGTTTTTTTTTTTTAACGTTGAAGAGACCATTCAAATTATAAAATTTTTGTAACAAAATGATTTAGAATGGAAATGTTTCTCAACATTTCACAAACTAAGAAGAACACATTGTCGTTGCATTAAAATAAAATTGGGGGAAAAAATATATGGTCAATCACTGGTAAATGAAAACATGAATCCTGATGAATTTTACACTTCACAAAGAGTGTTATGAAGTATAAATATGGATGATATATACTTTACACACAGCACACACCATTTCTGCTGTAATTCTAGATGTGTGTCAATTCATGCAGTATCTAAAGCAGAAAATGTAGAGAAACATTCACCTGCTTCAGAATTGATATAAGATAACGTCTGCTGCTTAGACATCATTCTGCTGCTTTACTTTACATTTATTAACATTTCTCTTTGACAAAACCAAATTCTGACTCCCATATCTAGAGAGCAGGACTCACCTAATAAATAATAATTTAGTGTAATTTAAAACTTCAGGATTTAAATGAACACAATATTATTTCAAATTCAACTAAAAACCCATTTTAAAACACGTTCATTGTTTATTTATAGTGTTTTAGATGTGAGATAGACAGATATGATTCCTGCCTTCATTTCATCTAGTACAGGGAACATTCTCACAACGCTCTGCATAAAAAGAAACTTTAAAATAATAACAACAACAAAAAACACAAACAAATGGTCCTAAAAATGAAAAACTAAAATAAACTGAAAATAATAAAAATAAGAGCTAATTCTAAATATTATTATTTATTTTTTTTAAATCAGTAAAATAATTGTTCCTTCAGGAACTAAAACAATAAATGTTTGTTACGTCTTCATAATGTTCTCGAAATGTAAACTAAAAGATAAAATAAAAACATTGTAAAACATTTCAGTTGAATGTTCATCTAAGATTTTTTTAAATGTTTGCTCCTTGTTTCAGAACATTCAGAGAACATTCAAAGTAACATTCTCATAATGTTAAAAATGATACAACGGAAAAGTTCCCTTGACATTCACATGATCGTGAAACCTGGCCTTGATCATTTAAATGTTCTGAGAACATTCAGAAATAACATTGTCATAACTTAGTGGGATTTTTTTTTTTTTTTTTTGCCAGAATATGGACAAAAACTCCAGTTCAGTGTTAACGGTGTCATTTAAAAAAAACTGAATTCTGAGCAGACAAAGAGTTCTTCTGAACTGTGAGGGACATCAGAGTATGATATGATTGTGATATGAAAAATCAGCAGATAAAAAAAGCGGGTCACAAACCCAGTGTCTGATTCATTCCCTGTGGACACCACATCATGACTCTCATGTGATGCAGTATGGACGGCTGTTATTTCATCAAAAGGACACTTGTTTTCTTCCTTTTTGAAATACGCTGCCCACAGGAAGAACATTCTCAACAACATTTATTCATATCAAGCACTTTATATATCTAATTTCATGTTTACAGGACACAGATTCTACACAACATCACACCATTATGATTACAAATTACAATAACTCCAACATTATTTGTACTAATTATTGTAAGAAAACTCAATCACACACACAAACTAAAACCTAGATGGTGAAAGATTTTCAAAAACTTTCAGGCAAAAAAACATAAAAAGCAAAAAAAAAAGATAAAGAGGAATTACAGATAAGAGACTCAAATACATGTTAACTGTTAAGAAACTTTGAAAATAATACATCTTGTAACATATCATGTTCTTGGCAAAAAATGACGTTGAATAATAGATGTTTATATGATTATTTGTTATTTTTTCCCGCCCTGTCTCATTTGTTATCACTATTTCTATTAACAGCATTATTTGTTAGGGATAAATTCAACCCGTTCTGGAAATAATAGGGTTGTGAAAGTACGGGTTTTGTATAAATATCTGCAGAGATTAGACTGGAATCTTTGTCAGGTTTACGTGCCAAATTCGAGCCCCCTCAGTATTTAAGAATGACTAAAATTCCAAAGACTAAACAAAAATTCAAATACGATAAACTAAATCATGATTATCAACCATTTCGTTTAATAGTAAAAAATTAAGTAATTTAAAAAAATCATGAATGCTTCAATAAAAAATAAATGAATTTTTTTTCCCTGTTAATTTTAATTACAGTCAAACCAAAAATTATTCA